>NC_090353.1:21968440-22268440 GCF_035084215.1 Heptranchias perlo | reverse complement strand
CCAATCCTCTATCCATGCTAATATATTACCCGCAACCCCGTGAGCCTTTATCTTGTGCAACAACCTTTTGTGTGCCACCTTATCGAATGCCTTTTGAAAATCCAAATATACTACATCCATTGGTTCCCCTTTATCTACCCTGCTGGTTACACCCTCAAGAAACTCTTAACATATTTGTCAAACACTATTTCCTTTTCATACAACCATGTTGACTCTGCCTAACCATATTATAATTTTCTAAGTGCCCTGGTTACCACTTCCTTAATAATGGATTCCAGCATTTTCCCTGACGACTGATGTCAGGTTAACTGGCCTGTAGTTCCCTGTTTTCTCTCCCTCCTTTCATGAAAAGTGATGTTACATTTGCTACCTTCCAATCCACTCGGACCGTTCTAGAATCTAGGGAGTTTTGGAAGATCACAACCAATGCATCCATCTCTTTTAGAGCCTTAGGATGTAGGCCATTAGGTCCAGGGGATTTGTCAGCTTTTAATCCTATTAATTTCTCCAGTACTTTTTCTTTAATATTAATTACTTTAAGTTTCTCCCTCTCATTAGACCCTTGGTTCCCCACTTTTTCTGGAATGTTTTTTGTGTCTTCTACTGTGAAGAACAAAATATTTGTTTAACGTCTGCCATTTCCTTATTCCCCATTATAATTTCTCCTGTCTCAGCCTCTAAGGGACCCACGTTTACTTTTGCTGTTCTCTTCCTTTTTCTATACTTGTAGAAGCTCTTACAATCTGTTTTTACATTTCTTGCTAGTTTACTTTCATATTCTATTTTCTCCCTCTATCAATTTTTTGGTCATCCTTTGCTGGTTTCTAAAACTCTCCCAATCTTCAGGCTTACTACTCTTGGCAACATCATAGGCCTCTTCTTTTAATCTAATACTATCCTTAACTTCTTTAGTTAGCCATGGATGGATCACTTTTCCCCTGGAGTTTTTATTTCTCAATGGAATATACATTCATTGAGAATTATGAAATATTTCTTTAAACTGTCATATCTTTTAACCTAATTTCCCAATCTACCTCAGCCAACTCGCCCCTTATACCTATGTAATTGGCTTTGTTTAAATTTAAAATTCTAGTTTTGGATTTAAGTAGTTAACTGGGTTATAGCTTATTCCTGGGGACAATTCAATTGGCAATCAGTTGTGAAAGTTTCTGATGCTCAGATAAGAATGCAAAATTCCATTTTTAATTTAGCAGGTGTTACGTATGGGTAATAGATAAAAAGATGCATTAATAGATGCTTTTGACTAAAAGGATTATACCCTTCTATCCCTTTGTTCAGTTTTTTTAAAGAGATGTGGTTAGAACTTGCTAGCATTGGTTTCTGTGTGGCTAGATCTTCAAAGTTTTCAATTTGCTCTTTGGCATCTGAAAGTTCCTTAGAGATTTTGTTTCATAGTTTTCTTGCACCCTGTAGAAAGTGCCCCATTGGACATCATATTAGTACTGTTCCTGTGAGGAGAATGCTATTGAGAACTTTTTAATAGCTTTTTTATTTAAGTATTTTATTTCAAGTAGCCTTTAGAATAACTTTTTAAAATTTTCTGTTTCATACCATATCACTTCCTCTTTCCTCGCTGTATAGCAATTTCCCCTTGTTACACCTTCAGCTTATAATATTCACTTAGCATTGCTTCTGCATATTGTTTTGGATTGGAGGAAAGGGACACTGCAGAATAAAAATGTTTAAAAAGAAAAAAAATTGCTGAATCTCCACCTACAAAATTGTATCCAACCAGAGGGAAAGAAACTACTCGGCCAAACCCTCTTTCTGTTTGGTGCCATATTGATCATGTGGCCTTTTGCCCATTACCATAATGTGTATATATGTATCTTATTTTTTTCAACTTCGCATGATGCTGATGCTTTCAGGTTCGGTGGATGGTAGACTTCAGAAGAAACCTATTGGCTGTGATATGCTTTGGAATATCCCAAAGACATGAACAATCCTATTTTTTTTAAAAAGCAAGTTCTTTCTTTAGAATTGATGAGTGAAGTTGTTCAGGGATAAGAAACTTCTAATGAGATTTATGGTTATTTTCTTGCTTTACTTTTTGTAAATTTCTATTGGGCCCAATTCAAATGTGTATTTCCTGTTGTGTTCTGCCTGCATCTAGGTGATCACAGGTTGTGTAAGTGCCACTGTGAGAGAAAGCAGAAACTGAAATGGAAAAAGAAATTAGATTTGACAGCATTAGAAATTGAAAGACACAACAAAAATGATTCTTTCAATTGTTTATGTATAATAGTTAAGATATATAAACTGGGGAAATAAGCAGGTCCATCCTATGAATTCTGGGGCAAGTACTACATGATCTTCAATTGCCCCATCTATGAACCCTTTATCTTGTGGTTTGCATTTGTTGCAAAGCAAGATTGTAAGAGGTAAGCATTACAAAAGGTGTAATTTTATGATGAAGCTTAGATTTGTGCTATTGGCTAACCAGTGTCTCGAGCTACATGTGGCTCTTTTACACCTGCCCGCATATTCAATTACAAAGTGAGAGATGCAGCATGATGCTCAGTGTGCAGCATTACTTCCATTCTCCATTAGTCACAACTTAAACTGGTTAGTTTTGGCCCAATTGCCTTCTTGTGTTGGGTTGGAGTGTTTGCTGTGGCCCAGGCCACAATAGATGGGGAGCAGCAACATTAATGTCACAGGCATGAGTCTTCAATAACAACTTGCTTTTATATAGCGCCTTTATTGTAGGAAAATGTCCAAATGGTACTTCACAGGAGCGTAATCAGACAAAAATTGACGCCAAGCCAAAGGAGGAGATATTAGGGGTGACTAAAAGCTTGATTGCTAGGGAACAGAGTTTGTGGTGTGGGCTGAAGACAATGGCTTTGATATTCCCAACGTTTAATTGGAGGAAACTGCAGCTCATCTAGGTCTGCATGTCAGACAAGCAGGTTGACAATATGGGCAGTGGAGGGATCGAGACAAGTGGTGTCATCAATGCGCATGCAGAATCTGACGTCCTGTCTTCAGATGATGTCAGTAAGGGGCAACATGTGGATAAGAAATAGGAAGGGGCCAAGGATGGATCCTTGGAGAACTCCAGAGATAATGGTGTGGGAGCTAGAAGAGAAACCATTGCTGGAGATGCTTTAGCTATGATTGAATAGAATTGGTGTCGCTAGTCATCAAGGTGGACTGTGGTCATCTACCATTATGCCTATTTTGATTTATAGTTTTGATTAATTTTGAAAGTATCTTTTATCTCATTTTTGTGTCAATTTGACTTCAAAGGAAAGAGGCTGGCAATCTATGTTCTACACATCCTTCTCAGTGTAACTATATGGGGCTTGTGTAAAAGGTACGAATTACAAAAGGAATTATTTTTAAGTACTTGCTGCTTTAATGGAATTGATCTGCAGTTATCACTATCCAACTTTGATCCATTTTTATGGGTTGGCATGATGATCATAGCTTCCCATTTAAATGGTCAAAGATAAATAAATGATCTGGGATGTAGCTATTTTCTCAGATAGGACTTTTAGTGGTTATACTACTGCGATCGATAGTTCTGGCATCAAGCTTTTGGAGGAACTGTTTATTTTTTTATATGCCTGACATTTTGCCTGTTTGTGCTGTTCCGCTGCTATAGAATTTTTGATAGCTAATCTTAGATTTCAGATGACTTTTCAGCAAATATGATGTTTAACAACTCTACTTTATCCACAGCTGTGTGCTATGTGACTGCTGTTCTTGAGAAGAGGAATACTGGAATTGGGCCTGATGTAAGCAACAAATTTGACTTCTCCATGAGTCCTTGGAGCCTTCTTCATAACTTCTACAATTGAGTCTGTTTTAACAGATTTGACTTTCGAGGACTTCAAAACAAGGAATTACATTTATATAGCCCCTTTCATATCCTCAGGACTTCCTACATTACTGTTGTAGACAAATGCATTCTTAGCAAGGTTCCACAAACAGCAATGACATAAATGATCATCCTAATCTGTTTTGGTGGTAGTAGTTGAAGAATCAATGTTGGCCAGGACAATAGAAGAACTTCCTTGCTCTTTGAATAGTGCCATGGGATCTTTTACATCCACGTAAAAAGACAGACTCAGTTTAAGTATCATTGTAAAGACAGCATGTCTGACAATGCAGCACTCCTCAATACTGCTGGTGACATTCTAGCATATGTGCTCAAGTCCTGGAAGGGGGCTCCACCTCACAATGTTGAGTCAGAGGTGAGAGTTCCACTACTAAGCCAAAGGTTATATAATTTTGAACTGGCTACAATTGTACATCTGCCTGACTTGTAGATTTTTTAAAAATCAAATAAGCCTTCCTTGTCCTTTCGAATACCTCATCTTTCCCATCTATTAAAGTCTTACCAGGTTTTAGCTAATGCTGTAATCATTTCATTTAAATGAGGTCTGTGATCTGATACCAGTTTTTAACAATTTAGATGAAAAGTGGTGTTCAGGAATAGAAAGTATGACTAACTTGATCTGAGTGCAGATGAAGTCAGAATCTTTGACTAGTAAATGTGATAGATAAGCATATACAAGAGTGGAAAAGACCACTGGTCCATCTAGCCGGTCCCAGTGCATAGGAAATATAACACATTTTTCTCCTGGTACTCAACCAGTTCTCTTAAATATAATAATAAATCATTCTTACTGCCTCCTATGCTAGTTAGGGTTGCCAATCACATGACATTTGTTGCAGTTTGCAAATGATACTGCATTTACCTAATGGTTTGATGTCTGTGCTTTGCTGAGGATGCCAATAACTGCCGTTGAAGGCTATAATTTTGAATGACTGACCTGAGCATGATAGTGCTGAAATTGGAGCTCAAGGATGGAAGTGCATAGTCTATTATATTGTTAACTTGAGGATCTATTATCTTGCAAATTCATCTTCACCGGATTTGCCTTCAGATAGCTAAACTGCATCCTCCTCCTCGTCACTTGGCAATAACAGGTATGGGTCGTCCTGCCAGCAGCAGTGCCAGGCGATCGGTCATCTATGCCAGGAGATTCCCCAGTAATCCAGGAGGATTTGCAACTCCACAGAGGACGTGTAGAAATTTATACCCTGGCTACATAAAGATGCTTTTCCTTACCTTTTCAGGTACTCCTGGCTCAGATCCTTGCAAGCCTCTGTCTTTACAATTCCGATTCCGACCTTTGACTCTCCGATGTTCTCATCGGTTTTCTTGTGTGCTCTGCAGCAGCTTCACCACCACCACCACCCACGAGAACATTCAACCAGGGGCCAGGGAATGCTTGGCTGAAAGTGAATACAGTCAGAATGGTGTGCATGCGTGAACCATGTAAGGAACTTTGTCCAGGGTCACTCTTCTGAGGTGCTCAGAAGACTTCTGGGCAATCCAGAAGGATTAGCAACCCTAATGGTAGTCCATTCCATACATTCACCACCTGCTGTATAGCTATATCAAAACTGACCACTCTCTTCTAAGTTTGCAGCTATACTCTATTGTAAAATCTGACTTTGTTAAACATATTAATATTTATCTCATCTACACCCTTTGACATCAATAAGGCCACCTCTGAGCCCCATCTTGTTCAGTGTAAATATCCCAGCTTCTATAGCCTCTGCTCATAGAGAATTATATACCTGAGTTATCAATTTAGTTGCTCTTTGTTGCACTCGCACCAGTGCTTTGATATCTTCCTCGGAATAGGGTGACCAAAATTGTACAGGGTACTCCAAGTGGAGCCTGATTAGGGTTGTGCTCACCCTCTCAGATTGTCCTGAAGTCGCCAGGAATTCAAGATTAATATCCTGGACACTGATCTGAACAACTGGGGGAAAAATCATAGGTAAGTCTCAAAATGAATATTGAATGGTGAATTAGATTTTATCTTATTACAGTCTTCCTTTTGCTCTGACGTTTTGAAGCAGCAATATGGTGAGATTGCAGAAGTGCTTACAACGTTACCATGAGCTACGACACTACTGTAAAGTCAGTGCTGTGTCACTTTACTTAGCTCAGTCCTGAAGGTCATAAAATCTCCCGGAATAGCAGCCCTAAGCCTGACTAGTGCTCTATACAAATTCCTGAAATATTGTTTCTTGGTTGCATTTTGATTTGGGTCAGCACACAAGAAGGAATTCCGTTTAATAGGATCTTCCCAAAGCTTTTCTATTATATTAAAATTTAGATATTTTATAAGCAAAATACTGCGGATGCTGGAAATCTGAAATAAGAAGTTCAGACGAAGGGTCATCGACCTGAAATATTGACGCTTTCTCCACAGATGCTGCCTGACTTGCTGAGTATTTCCAGCATTTTCTGTTTTTATTGTAGATATTTTATGCCAGTTACTTTCTGTTGGAACTGTAGTGTTGCGAGCAGTTATGGAACTATCAAATACATATTTCAAAATATGTTTTACTCGATACAACATAATATCTCTAAAATTATCTGTCTCCAAATAAACAAGTAACACACTGGCAAAGTGGGCAGTACATTAATACGCGAATCTCACATCGCAGTAAGTATATTGGGGTAGAATTTCCATCGAGTGCCCCCTGATCTTCCACCGCAACTTCGGCGGAATCCCCAGAGAAACGGCGTATATGGCCGCTTACACCATTTTTGCAGGGTTTCCGCCGAAGTTACAGCGGATGATCGGGAGAAATCTCGTGGTTACACAGTTAAATGGGAATTCCTTTTGAAGAAATGTTTGTCAAACTTAAAAGAGCCCTGCGTATTTTTGTTCATTGCGAGTGATGCAATGGTATAATTGCACTGTTTCCCAAAACTCATCCCCCCAAACTTCTTTGTATGTTGCTTCCTGAAGATGCCTTTTATGAAAAGACAAGAGGACGAGATGCTGGTGTTTCCTGCTCTCCAACATGATCCAGTTTCTGAAATCCTATTTTCAGTGGCAAGTTTATCTTTTATTGCTTTTGTTGGGTGCTTTAGTTTGTTTAATTCAAATCTTTTTAAAAAACTATTAATTTTAAATTACCTTGCGATTTGTCGCGTTTTTATTAATAAGATTATGATAATAGCAAATACAGTGCAATGGACCGCTCTCCCTGCTCCTTCCAGCTCCCTCCACAGGGGGCAGCACCGCCGGCCAGGAACTGCTTTGTGATGACCCTGAGAATGGCAAGTACGTGCCAAACTATTTGGTATAGTGGATTGTATTTTACTTTTATACTTGAAAGATTTAATTATTTTTTAAAAAAAAACTGACAGGAATATAAATGTGAAAACTTGTATTTCTGTGACGAGCTGGCGTCTTATTTTGTCAGGCGCACACTCGGTGTGCCTCTGGTGTGGGGGCCTTGGTGCCTCCATTTTGACGGTGGTGTTGTGCAGCGGTCAGTGTGTGAGGGTGAATCGTCGCTGAGATGTTGGAGAAAATTATCGGGCCGAAATACGTCCAGCTGATAAAAGCCTGGTAAGGGCGGGCGCGCTGGCGGCTTTAATTAAAGTTGCGGGGTTTGATTTTGTTTGAAGGAGGGGAATGTTAAAGCGCCCTGGCCCCCGAGCCCTGGTCAAGAACGGGGCCCTTTTGCGGCTGCATTTACTTGCAGGGACAAACGGCTTCGGCCTGCGCTTTGGAGGATGTCCTGGGGTTGGTTTAAGCTTGGCAGTCTCCCTCACCCTTTCTCCTACATTCGTCCAGCTTTCAAACACGTTGATCATTGTTTCCTGATTTGCCTTGTCTCTTTTTAAAGTCAACCTTTAGTGCGGCCCTGGTCCCACATCTTGCTTTAAAAAAAAGTTCAGTTTTCTACCTATATAGTTGAGTGGTTCATTATTCCTCAATTGGATATCCTAAAATGTCATTTTGCTTCCATAATTATCTTAGATATTGGCTGTTTTTATCACGATGATTTGGCCAATCAGTCCTGCCTCTGATTCAAGTTGACCTTGAGGGAATGCCCTTAGATTCAGAGGCAAATACTATGGATTGGGCAAAGCATTTTTGATGATGGCAGTAATGAAAGTATATGCCCTTAACAATTTGCAATCCTTGTTCAGCTCTGAGGCTGGCAGTGGAGGAAAGTTACTTCCTCGGTAACTGGTTATGAAGCTGCATTGATTAATTCCTGCCCCCTTTCCATCTGGGAATAGCACACAATGTGGGGAACATGATAAACTGTGGGAGGACTTACAAACCTATGTAAGGGCATCTATTTGCAGTACTGTGCCCTGGCCTATATTTAAGTTGCAGGTTATAATCTAATAACCTTTGTGATCAATGTATAACACAAATTGAATTTCTTGATATAGCTCACAAGCGCCTGCAGTTCAAATCTGTATGCACTGAGATTCTTTTTAGTTGGCCAGACTTCTAGATTAGTAAATACTGCAACTCTTTTTTTTTCTCCAGATGCTGACCTGGTACTGTCCTCAGAGCTTGTAAACTCTTGTCCATAGTTCAGATGAATAGTGGTGCAAAGCCAGGTTATGTGGAAGTTGGAGATGATAACTAAGGTTTTTTTAATCTGTAAAATGCTGCCTGACATCGATTGTGCCACTAAAGGGAGATTTGTAACAGGAAGCTGGCCCATTATTTTCTTAAATGATGAGAAACTCGAAACTGTGGAGGAGCAAAGAGATTTAGGTGTTCATGTACGCAAATTACTTGCAGCTAGTGGGCAGGTACATAAAGTAATTTAAAAGGCTAATGGAATGTTGGCCATTATCTTGAGGGACTGGAATTCAAAGGGAATTTGTGTCGAAACTTGGTCAGACCCCACCAGGAGTACCTTATTCAGTTCTGGGCATCACACCTCAAAAACGATATATTGGCCTTGGAGGGGGTACAGTGCAGATTCACCAAAATACTACTGGGGCTTCAAGAGTTAAATTATGAGAACGGATTGCATAAACATGGCTTGTATTCCCTTGAGTTTTAACGGTTGAGGGGTGATCTAATAGAGGTGTTTAAAATGATAAAAGTATTCAATAGAGTAGATCTGGTGGGAGAATCTAGAACAAGGGGGCACAATCTAAAATTAGAGCAAGGCTATTTAGGAGTAGCCTCTCCTTCACAAAGACTGATTGCTTCCACCTCTATTATTGCCTGCCTCTGCTCCAACCTCAGCCCATCTGCTGCTGAAACCCTCATCTGTGCTTTCGTCACCTCAGGACTTGTTGTCCTGGCCAGCCTCCCATCAAGTGCCCTCAGTAAACTTCAACTCAACCAAACCTCTGTTGCCCGTATCCTATCCTGCACCACATTCTGCTCACCCATCGCTGCTGTCTTCACTGACTTCCTGGTTCTCCCAGCACCACAAATTAAAAATTCTCATTCTTGTGTTTAAATCCCTTAATGGCCTCACACCTCACTATATCTATAACCTTCTGCGAACTCCCCCCCCCCCCCCCCCCCCACCAAACTGTCCATTCCTCTGGCATCTCGTGCATCCCTTTCCCTTCTCCATCTCTTTTCTCCCCCCCCCCCCCCCCCCCCCAACTCTGTCATTCGCGACCACCTCTTCAGCCGCGTAAGCCCCACACTCTGGAATTCCCCCCTTAAACTCATCTACCTCTTCACCTCTCTCTCTTCCTTTAAGATACTTCTTGAATCCTACCATTTCAAATAAGCTTTTGTCACCCTTCTAATATGCCTTCTTTGGCTCTTTTTTTTTATTACGCATCTGTGCAGTGCCTTGGGATGCTTTTCTACATTAAAGGTGCTATATAAATGCAAGTTATTTACACCGTACAAAAAGAAGTTCCATTTCCTTTATGAAAATCTTAGAACATTTACTGCACTAGGTGGCAGCTTATTCCACCAGTTAAAACAACCATACAATATCTAAAAGTTAATTTTAAACCGTTTTCTGGCATCATGACAATTTTGATAACATGTCTGCTGCTTATCCCTGATTTGATTCAAAGAATTGTATGCAACTTGTTTCTATGTGTTGCAGCTGCGTTCTCAGTAAATGCCATTGTCAGTCTGTGTATATTGCACAGCTGTACTTAATAGGCATAAAATACATATGGAGGAGCAAATCACACAGCAGATTGGAAGTGGCTTTTCTTATGTCAGGTTGGATATTGTGCTAGCTCAGAATGGTACTGCAAATAGAAGATAATGTTTAGGCTTCATATCCAGTCATTCAGAAGTTGAGTTGCTACATTAGTTGTTTTGTTTAACTGGTGCAGATTTACTTCTGTTGCTTATCTTGAACATGTCTGACTTTGTTCTCTGATAGCTTAAACAATTTTGTGTATATATTGCTCATGGATAGTCTGACAACTGGAGGGTCGTTTCTAATGCTTACCTTGGTCCTGCGAAGACCTAAATGCTACAGTGGCTTGCCTGTTGCCATGTAGTAGCCAATTTATTGAAGCAATATATCACCTGACTGGCAAGATTTAAGATGCAAAGTAACTTTGTTCTTCCTTCTCCAGAACCTCTTATTCTCAGTTATTTACGTTGTAGAAATATAATTTCCCCCCCCCCCCCCCCCCCCCCACCAAACCTCTGGTGGATTAACAGTATTTGCTTAAGCTGTAGGCACTATGTTTATTCATCCTCCTTCCCCTGCACCCCCCCCCCCCCCCACACCAAACCTTCAAATATTTTTTGTCAGCCTATACTCACCTGACAAAGGAGGAAGAGTCCGAAAGCTTGTGATTTCAAATAAAACTGTTGGACTATAACCTGGTGTTGTCAGACTGCTTACATTTGTCCACCCCAGTCCATCACCGGCATCTCCACATCATACAATAGACCTGGATAATGGCCAGAATTAGGCTGACTGTGGCAGGTAACATTAGTGCCAGGTAATGACCAAGAAGAAAGCACAGCATTTTCCCCTTGACCTTCAAAGGCCCCACATCGCCGAGTCACCCACCATCGTGATCTTGGGGATGACTCGGCGATGTGGGGCCAGAAGCTTAACTGGACCAGGCATTAGCAACAAAGCTACATGAGCAGAGCAGGACGGAGAGTGACTATTTTGTGATGAGTGGCTCACCTCTTAATCCCTCAATACCTCTCCAACATCTACAAAGCTGAAATCCAAAGTGTCATGGAATGCCACTCGCCTGGATGGTGCAGCCACAACAACACTCAAGAAGCTTATACTACTGCTGACAGAGTAGTTTACCTGATTGGTGGCCCTGCTACTGGACTTGATATGCACCCACTCCATCAGCAGTGCACTGGTTGCAGCATGTGGGTCCACAGATGCACTGTGACGACTCACTGACGTTACAACAACAACAATTTGCATTTATATAGCACCTTTAGTAAAGCATCCCAAGGCATTTCATGGGAGCATAAACAAACAAAAATTGACACCGAGCCAAAGAAGGAGACATTAGGACAGGTGGCCAAAAGCATGGTCAGAGGTAGATTTTAAAGAGGGTGTTAAAGGAGAATAGTTTTAGGAAGGGTATTCGAGTTTAGGGCCTAGACGGCTGAAGACACAGCCACCAATGATGGCGCAAAGCAAGTGGAGAATGCACAAGAGCCAGAATTGGAGGAATGGAGAACTTTCGTAGGGCTGGAGGAGGTTACAGAGATTGAGAGGGGCAAGGCCATGGAGGGATTTAAATACTAGGATGAGAATTTTTATATCAAGGTGTTGGTGGACTGGGAACTAATGTATGTCACCGAGCACAGTGGTGATGGGTGAGCGAGACTTGCTGCAAGTTAGGATACGTGCAGAAGAATGGGTGAGCTTAAGTTTAGGGAAGATGGGAAGCCAGCCAGAAGAGTATTGGAATAGTCGAGTCTGGAAGTAATAAAATAATGGTGAGGGTTCCAGCAGCGGATGGACTGAGGTGGGGTGGAGACGGGTGTTGTTACAGAGATGGAAGTAGGCGACCTTGGTGATGGAGAGGAGCTCAGGATCAAATAGGATGCCACTTTGCGAACATTCTGGTTCAGCTTGAGATAGTAGCCAGGGAGAGGGATGGAACCAGTGGCAGTGGAGTTTGTGGTGGGGACCAAAGACAATGGCTTTGGTCTTCCCAATGTTTAATTAGAGGAAATTTTGGCTCACCCAGGACTGACAAAACAGAGGCAGTGGAGGAATCGAGAGGTGGTGGTGAGGTAGAACTCGATGTCGTTAGCGTACATTTGGAACCCAATGTGTTTTCGGATGATGTCGCCAAGGGGCAGCATGTAGATGAGAAATAGGAGGGGGTCAAGGATAGATCCTTGGGGGACTCCAGAGGAACGGAAAGAGAAGCCATTGCAGGAGATTCTCTGCATACAACTGGATAGGTAAAAGCGGATCCAGGCGAGGGCAGTCCCAGTCAGCTGGCCAAAGGAGGAGAGGCATTGGAGGAGGATGGTGTGGTCAACCATGTCAAAGGCTGCAGACAAGTTGAGACGGATGAGGAAGGATATTGCACCACGATCACAGTCACATAGGATGTCATTTGTGACTTTGATTAGGGCTGTTTCAGTGCTATGGCAGCATCGGAATCCTTGGTAATGTCGTTCTACAAAAGTCAACTAAAAACCACAGCTCCCATTATGAATCACTTTCACACAATTTATTAACAGAAGCTATATCCTGGCTCTGTTAAAGATTTTTTTTCAATCTGGTGGTCATGTCACACTGGTTGCTATGGTGAACTCTTAGTTTTGGATTTCCACAGTAGTAGGATGAAATCTAAAACTCCCATGACAATTCTCCATCCTGTATATGGAATTTATCCACAGGTGCTGGAAATTCCCAAATTCCAAGGCCCACCTTGCCACACAGGAGGGCACACTTGTGGGAAGAAATGGTATTTTAGGAATTTGGAATAGCATGCAAGCAGTTGTATGGGTAACTTTTAATGGCTTTAGGGAGAATTATGTGTTTTTTTGTTATCTTATAAATATTATTGTACATATATTTAGCTGGGTTAGAAATAATAAAGGCAGCAGGAACCATTGGAAAAAATAAATTCACCGTCCTTATGAGGTCATCCATTTTGGACCAAAAAAGGATTGATCAGAGTATTTTTTTAAATGGTGAAAAGCTCGTAACAGTGGAGGTCCAGAGAGATTTAGGGGTCCATGTACACCGATCGCTAAAATGTAGTGGTCAGGTACAAAAAATAATCATGAAGGCTAATGGAATGTTAGCCTTTATAACTAGAGGGCTAGAATATAAAGAGGAGGAAGTTTTGCTACAGCTATACAAAGCCATGGGTAGACCACATCTGGCATACTGTGTACAGTTCTGGGCACAGCACCCTTGAAAGGATATTTTGGCCTTGGAAGGAGTGCAGCGCAGATTCACCAGCATGTTCCCAAAGCTCTATGGGTTAGATTATGAGGAAAGATTACATAAACTAGGCTTAAATTCCCTGGAATATAGAAGATTAAGAGGTGATTTGATTGAGGTTTTTAGGATTTTGAAAAGAATTGATCGGGTAGATAGAAACTTTTTCCACTGGTGGGGGAGTCTAGGACAAGGGACATAATCTTAAAATCAGAGCCAGGCCATTCAGGAGAGAAGTTAGGAAACACTTCTTCACACGAAGGGTGGTAGAAGTGTGGAACACTCTCCCACAAAAAGCAGTAGATGCTAGCTCAATTAATAATTTTAAATCTGAGATCGATAGATATTGCTAGGCAAGGGTATTAGGGATATGGAGCCATGGCGGGTGATTGGGGTTAAGCTACAGATCAGCCATGAAGTCATTGAATGGCGGAACAGGCTCGAGGGGCTTCCTGTTCCTTATTGAAATTCTAGCTTTTCAAGTGGTTGCTTTGGTATGTTTACTGGTTTATATTTCAGAAAACCTGTATGGCTAAGTTCCTTTGAACCAATGGGGAAAATGTGACTTTTTTTCTGCTACAAATCAATTTTCGTGTTGCCACTTTAGTGATTTAATGTGATGTGCTGTATGTAAGACATGTATGTAAAATAATCTGGTGTATTCATATTGAACAATCTCATTAGCTAATAGTGATCACCTGATATTTCTAATTGAAAATTTCTACCAGTTTCATTAACCAAGATTTCTAATGTGTTGCTTTCTAACTATCTCACTAGCTATTGCTAAATATATGATGAGCCTGATTGTTTTGTAAGTGTTTGATGCAACTCTAGACCAGTGACTGAAAATATAAATGAGGTGGGGCAGGGACTTAGTGTTTTTTTTAAATAGTAATGGATCATTGGCACTGATAGCCCTGTGCATTGGCTTTGGGTGATGTGATTGACTGAAAAGTCTCATCTCTCATTCCCCTGTGCTAATTGCTGCTTATTGATCCCTGGCAACTATGTGAGCGTTACAAGGAATGACATCACAATAACAAAGTGATACCATGAAGCAGTTTCAACTGATTTTTCTTGGCCTACAAGAAAATCCTTCAAAAATGTGTTTTGGAGAGTCATAAAGAGAATATAAATCGAGGGGGAGCGTTGAGAAACAGACACTTCAACATTTTGTTCCATGTTGCTATAGTATATTAAAAATCTTAAGTACGTGTAAACTTCCCTTCTGTACCACTTGACATTATAAAATCCTGTGTATTTATAATTGGAAAGCTAATTGGAAGTATAATTAATACTTTAATTACATGTTTTACTTAAAGGCCTCAGCCTCTCCCAAAAGCCAAGCCTTGATATTTTTGCCTCGAGCTACAATGCTTTAAGCTGAATTTGGATTGTGTAGTATTAATTTCCCAGAATTCATTAGTACAGTCCAGTCAGCTGTACTGTAGAATTTTTTTCTTTAGCTTATAACAATTTCTGCTGAAAAGTTTTTAATATTATTCGATACAAAATTAGAGAACAAATTTCAAACGGTTTACTGAGGTAAAATTCACACGGGGTGTTTTTTTAAAAAATGACTTCTGATAACACACCTGCTATAGGCTTTGTTTTGTGTTTTATAAACTTTAGTACGTGAGAGAGGTGAGAGACTGGGGAGATGAAGGACTGGCGGGTTAGAGAGATGGGGGGGGGGGTGTCATCGTACTTGTTTGCCAGATCTTAGTGTACAAATGGGAGCCCTGTTTGTCCACAAGACAGTGTATTTCATTTTAGAGCAAGTAATTCAATGTATGTGAAGTTAATTAGATTTAATAAGGAAATGCAGATTCCTTTCTTAAAAATAATGTATTGGTATGAGGGAAATTACAATTATTTTTGAGCTACCTGTGCAGATGTGTAGAAATGATGGGGAATATGGGAAAAAAAACATAACTGAAGATTTAATTTTACAGTGAAACTGTGCCCAAAAGGCGTGGGGAATGTGGCCTGCTGATTTTCTAATTGAGCAAGAATTAAGGGCATGGGACATATGACATTGTATTAAACTTGCTTCAGAATTTAATGTGAGATTTCTGCATTATATATAATTTATTTTTGTAGGATTCCAACAGTGACAACATGGGGCGCTTTTGGTGGTGTGGTACTAGTATACGCTACAGACTGGAGAGTAATAGTTGACCGTATCCCATACGTTAGAGGAAAATTCAAGACTGAATGAAATGCTCAATGTTTTAATGGTAAACCGCAGTTTCATTTTTTCCTAAACTTTGTTGTAATTAGTTATAAACTCATACTGTATAAGTTGAGTAAAAATGCTTCTTTATTAATGTATTTATTCAGATTAAAATAAGGATATTGGTCTATGCAAAGAGAGGGTTAATGAAGTGATGCTGTTATTAATGACCAGTGTGCTTTTTGACTGTCTTTGGTTGTTCAAGATGCTTTGGAAACTTCAGCTTATGTGGCAATAATGTTCTCGCTACAATAGCGGGCATTTAGTTTTTAGAAGCTAGGAATTCTCTTTGTGATCTCATTTCATGTGGGCTTAAATCCAATGTGGAGAATTTGTTTCTGCTATGAATCTACAGTGGGTGTCACTGTTTGCTGCTGATGTGGAGTGCCAGAAAAAATCATTTTCATGGGTTAAGTGGCTTGTTTCTAATAATTACGGCAATAGTTATTATTGACTTATTTTACTTACACAAATATTTGTGCCCTCATGGATGATTTTGTGGCACTGCTGGAAGGTTGCTTCCTCCCTTCATCCTAAAGAAAACTGATAAAAGTGGCATATTGTCTGATTCCCCAGAAGATTCTTTTTCCCATTCCCGCTGCAGTTGAGTTTTAGATAGCTCCAAATTCATAATCCGATGCACTTTGCCTTCTCCCTCCATTTCAGGAGCTGAAAACTGGAAATTCTTATCTTGCTCAGCCCTTCTACAATTTCCATGCTTTTAAAAGAACTTAGTACCGTTAATCACTACTTCCTGATGTGCCTGGTCTCTTTTTTTTCTTTCTGCGCTATGGGCCTTGGTCCTACACCGTGGGTTTTCAATAATTAAGTTTAGGCTCACATAAGAATAATAACTACTTGAGCAAGGTGTTGGAGGGTGTTTTTAAAAAAATCCATAATGGGGGATAAACGACAACTTGCATTTATGTAGCATCTTTAGAGTAGGAAATATCCCAAAGTTCTTCAAGAGCATTAGGAAAAACAGACATTGAACCAAAGAAAGTAAGTTTTGGGAGATGTGACCAAAGACTTGTTTAAAGAGGTCATCTTGAAAGATGCCCTTAAAGAAGAGGTAGAAGGGTTTAGGAAGTGAATTCTAGAGAGTAGAATTAGGTGACTGAAGGCATGGCTGCCAACGGTGGGGTGAAGGGAAGGGCAATGGTTGACTCATAGCAACAAAGAGTTTGGGGGATAGGTTGTAGGTGGACACAGAAGAGCAAGCCCATGGCGGGATTAAAGATGAGGAAAGTAATTTAAAATTTGAGACGGTGGACCATGAGCCAGTGTGCCAGTGAGGCTGGAGGTAATGGACAAACTTTAAGAAGATAGAAGTAAGTTTAAGTAGTATTTTACAGAGAATCTATTTAAAATTGTGGTATATTTCAATATTAATCAACTAATACTCCGTGCTTGGTCTTTTCATATGCTTACTCTGTTCACTTGGTTAGAATTTTTAAATTGTTAGAATGCTGACCTCAAATTAGAATGGTCAATCCAGATAGTCCTATTTGACTTGACCAAGTAGTTCTTCCTGGCCCATCTGATGTAAGGTATGTGACAAAGTAGAGATTATACATGCAGGAAATAGCCAGTCAGTCTATCCAGACTGCTTCATTTTCCGTGTCGTGCTTCAGGATCCAGTCTAATCACTGCCATTTTGCATTGTCCAAATACGCATCTCTCCTATTTTGCTCTCTGTTCAGTTTCCCCCTGCCCAATTTTTTTTTTATCCCACACATTGGGTTGTGAATCAAACCCATGGAATGCCACTTTGAGTCCATAAGACTGCTCAATAGGCAGCAGGCTATTCCATTTCAGTGGTTTCTCTGCACAAGCAATTCCTGTAGCCAAAAAATCAAGGAAAACATTTGCCAAATAGAAATTTCATCAGTGTTTAGCTGTCTTGGCTAGAGCTAGCACTGTTAAGTATTAATGTATTTGATGGCTTATTTGTTTTGTTTTCTGTGTTGCAGATGTAGATGAACAATCCATACAAGTGACCAATGGCTTCAGAGATTGGGACAATCAAGACTTTTCTGAACTGAACATTTCTGTTATTGAACTTTAAAGCTGGAGCAGGAATCAGTTTTAGCAGCTTTTGAGGATGGCTGTGTTAATGTGAAACAAATAGATTGTATCCACTTGAACAATTTGTGTCCTGACTCCTCAGATTTTTGGGGTCTTGCCTCAAAATACATCCTTCAGCTTCTAAAATAAAAAATGAAAACCTGTAATCTTGATAAATGTTGAGAGTTTATAAATTTAGTGTCTTACAATCTGTGCGCTAGAATAGGATCAGAGTGTAGTGAACGCATGGAATTAATTGGCGCTGTATCCCAGCAATAGCATTAAACCATTCGTTATGGTGCAGATCATGTTATCAGTTGGTACCAAATATAGGCCTTTTTTTTTGTTGATGCCTCTGAGATTATCCAAACAAATTTCATGCAGGACCATTGTTCTTCTTCAAAACTTTTTCCATAACTTAGGAGTATTTTTTTGGGTCAGTTTTACCTCTCTGTAATTTGTATCCTTTTTTCATTGTCCAGATTTTTTGATGCCTAGCAGCAAAAAAGGCAGGTGCACAAGCTGCTCAAAACCTTTCATCATCAACTAACATTCAGTGTACAATTGTACACAATTTTCAGGAAGACAAAAGTGCAAACTCGAGACAGATTGCTAATAAAGTTTAATGCAAACTTGTAGCAAATGCAAACCTGCATGGTACTGGTGATTACCGATCAGATACTTGGAATAATCTGCATTTCTTCACTAACTGACCTCATCCCAGGAAAAAAAAATGTAGACGTTGTCTTTGAGAGGAGCAATTTGTCCTAGCCCACCACCACTTTCCCAGTGAGGAAGCAACCTGCTGGAGATCTGCCATTTTGGATCTAGCCAGGACTAAGCTTTTCAGCTTTATTGGGTGCTAGTGTTAGCCTCCTGATCTGGAAAGTATGCTGGTCCTTACCCACAGTAGGACAAATATGGACCCGATACGTATATCATAAGGTCAGATCTTTGCCGACTGGAAGACTTGGTATGTGGGGGTGGGGTGGAGAGAGACACTGGTGTAAAAAGAGCTGAGACACCAGAACTGAATAAAAAAGAGTAAGTGACTATATTGTATAATTTATCAGGTTAATCCTACAGATTTTACTGTGTATTTGAATCCATACCCGATCCAAGTTGGAATTTAGGGGGGTAGAATTTCCACAGGGGTGCCACAATCACCAGCCATAACTTTGGTGGAAGATCAGCAGAAACCTGGGAGGAATAGCCGTTTGCACTATTTCTCTGGCATTTCCCGCAGATATTACTAACGTGTATTTTGTGAATGGGGTAAAATGTTCTACAGTTTGAACGGTATCATAGTATAGTTCATTGGAGCTTTTCTTGTGGGGGGTAACGTGCAAGCTCATAATGAAATTTAAGTTGCTGTTGCATGCCTCCTAGCAGCTAACTCAAGAGCATTACCAGTAGAGGGCAGACAGCTGATCACTGAAACCTGTTGGCTGCAAGATGTATATCACCATGGTAATTTTACATATTGTTATGTTAACCCTTTTATCCTCTTTAAAAACTTTTATTTTTATAGCAACTTATCAGCCTCAGACACATCCCACTGCACTTCACATACGATGATTGTTTTGAAATGCAGTCACTTGTTAGCAACGTGGGAGCCATTTTGTGGACAAAACAGCAAAGAATGGCCCATTGGTATTTTCTGGGTGGTGTTGGTTAAGGGAAGAATTTTCAACCAAAGCAGCAGGAGAACGCCGTGCTTTTTAAATAGTGACGCAGGACCACTAACACTGCAGCACTCCCTCAGTATTGCAAGAACTGTCAATATAAATTTGTGTCCTGAAGTGGGGGTTGAATGCACAACCTTCTGACTTAATGCTATTAAATGAGCCACTTCCTGTGATCAAAACAAAAAGTTCTTATGATAAAGATCATGTTGATTTTCAAATTCTGCATGCACAATAAAAGAGAAATGCAACATGCTTATTTGTAGAAGGGGATTTTGGCAATGGTCATGTTAGGTTTTCCCCGCACATATTATGAGTCACCAATTTTCATCCCCGTGTGTAGCCTCAGCAGGTCTTAAATACAGTAGCTGCCAAATAGGGGTATGCTGTTTATTGATTTGTAGTTGAAAAGAGTAGGAGAGAAGACCAGGTAAATCAAGCAGTAGTGATAAAGTGACACTAAACTTAAGTTTTAAAGTAAGAAGAAGGGACGACTGAAGGAGGTACAGTGTTCTTTTCCAGGTCTGGGAAGAATGAGTTGAACTAAGATGATGTGATGAGTTTGGCTATCAGTACAGTGCAAATACAAGAGGAAGAGTAAGTATAATGCCTTTTAGGATTGGTTAGGAATTCTCAAAAAAGTTAACGAGACAGAAGTTAAATAGTGCATCTGGTGATGAAAATGGGAAGACAGTGGTGATCCAGCTTCAAAAGTACAATGCCTAAAATGTACCTGTACAGTCAGAATTGGAACTTTGTTTTTGTTTCTGCCTTTATTTTATGTACAAAATCATTTTTAAAAAAGAAAACAAATTATGGAGCAATGGTGAAAAGCAAAATTGATGAAAGACAGTGAATTTATTGAAAGATTGTATTTGGTCCTAACTTCCACAAAATCCCAAACTCATTGTACTAATAATTATGATCCATGAAATCTGATGCCTAATATGTAGTTGCCTCACAACATATGTTTCTTAGGATACAGCCAAATACCATGGCGCATTAAGCGAGCTGTGTGCTATAACTAGAGTCACCTTGTAAAATGATTCCTTTTGTTTTTCAAATAGTTCTGCCTTTTTTCTGAACACTTGCAGTCCATCTGTTTGAGTTTATGAAAAAGATATTTGAGGGAAGAAAATCAGCTACACATATATGTTTAAGAATTTACTTATTAACAGCATCATCATCTCTGTTCTGTGCCCTTATTCTGCCTAAAGTCTTCTGAAGCACACTAGGCTACAGCTCCCAACCTGTTAGAATAATCTCATCATATAGCCTGTTTTAAAAAAAAACAATTACAGGTTGCATACTAAGAATTTTACAAATTGCTGTATGCTCACTAAACATATTGAGAGAGAAGGTGGCAGAATCCTTTGTTGTGATAGTGTTCGAATGCACTTTTGCAAAATTTATTTTGATGTGGGCAGTTAAAAGATAAGAAACTTCACCTGAGGAAAGTCTTTTGTGTACAAGTGTTTCCATAGAAGGTAAGGGCATATCATGTTTCTCAAAGCTCAGCCCACTGCTATTTTTCTTGGAATTGGTGAAGTTTTTTCAGTGTAAATACAAGAAAGTAATGTCTTTGCCTTCCTTCAATTTTCCACCATATTTAGATTGAAACTGGCCAATGAATGTAGTGAATGAAAATTGAGGAAGTAACTGGGGGTGGGAAGAGCAAAACCTGGATGTAAAATGTTTTTCCTTGAATTCACCTTAATTCTCTTTGGAAAGTACCATCTGCTTATTCATTTTTATGAATGCTCATCCATATGTTAATATCTCTTGTACCGTTTGTTCTTGGTTAATGCAATATGAAAGAGCAGTAGAAGCTGCTGTATACCGATTTGAGGAGCAACAATGTGGATCTTGCTGATTTGTAGTAAAGTGTGTGGAATGTAACAACTTTGGAAGAACTGAAAAGCGCAGTCATGCACATGACTGTAAGCCAGTCCACATTTTGTTGGTACGGTGGTAGGGTCAAATCTATATAAAAATCTTGCATCTAGTGTGTGCCCATCACAGTTCAGAGTGTAACAAGCATTTAAAAATAGAGGAAAAAAATCAATTTCCTACTAGTTTTTCTGACCTTGGGATTTACAAATGGCTGACAATCTGCAAAGAAACTTTTACCTATAACTGATCTCAGACTATGCCTAGTTACAGTAACCACTTCAGAATAATACATTGTGTTAAATGATATAATACTGCTGCCTTATAAAACATTGCATCTTCCAACTTACCTGGCCCACAACTGGCCTAGATATCAATCAGATCTGGTTTGACCATACCTAGCGGTATCCTGCTTTATTGTCCTCCGTTCAAACTATCCATGATAATCCATAATAACTCGCGGCTTTTATCCAAGACCTTACATCTGACTTCCCCCAGCCTTTCTACCATCACCTCAAAACACCACTTGCAAAGACCTCATGCATTTTTTTGTCACCAAGATTAAGACTATATGAGCAGCCACTCGTTCCACACCCTCTCCTTGCCTCAGCCCCTCACCAATTTCCCACCCGCTTTAGCCTTGAACCCATCTCTGCAGCTTCTCCCCATCTTTTTCCAAGCTCATCTTGTTTTGAGGCTTACCTGCTCCCTTGAACCTCTTCTCACTCAACTGACAACGCAATTTCCCAATGTATGGCTCAGTGTCATACCTCACTTGTCAGTGCTTTTACCCGTTAAGCCTTTGGAAGAGAAACTTTTTGAAAGCGGATTAAAATAAAATACTGGTATGCTAAACTTCATGAATAAAAGACAAAAAAAAACTGCAGATACTGAAACAAAATCGGAAAATGCTGGAAACAGCAGGTCGGGCAGCATCTGTGCGGAGAACAGGCGAGTTAATGCTTTGCGCGCAAACCCTTCTTCAAAGGTTTACAGCCAAAACGTTAACTTGCCTTTTCTCTACACAGATACTGCCTGACTTGTTGAGTGTTTCTAGTAATTTTTTGTTTTTGCTGAGCTTCATATTTTATTCAGCGTTCTGTTAAATTCAAAGTTAGTATCATAGTCTGTTTTTGTTTTGGATGTTATATAGAGGGCAAATGCTTATTTGTACATTATATATATATTGACGCTAATTGTTTTACTCCGAGAAAAAAGTACAAAAACTCACTTTTTCTCTGAGAAGAAACTTAGCGTTTTTGTTGAGACCTGGAGCTTTCTAAAATTCTTAGCAAGAATCCTGTTTTGTTCCTTACGAGGTGGAGGTAATTTATCATTGGGGTTCATCAACTGTACTGTAAGAATATTACCACGAAATATTTTTTCTATTTCAGTGACACTAGATGGTAGCATTGAGTTGATTTCATGGGAAAATAAATTATAGATGGGAGATCAATATACTGTTAAATATTCAACGAGTAACCAGGCTATAGTGTGCATAGATTTTTCATATTTAAACACTGCCAGCATATCTTACATAAGCCGTGAAACTGCGTAAGATATTGACTAACCCAATGTGTTTTAATTTCTTTATTGTAACGTGAAATCGATCTACTCTTGCAGAATGATGTCATGTTTTAAGCACATTTGTCATCGATTCTTGAGGTTATTTCTTGAAAGTTCATTTTAGCTAAATACTGCAAGTTCTCCTTCCTAATACCAAAATCTCTTTTTTAGGTAAAAGAGGATCAACTGTCTATATGGATCCCACCTTACACATCTGTACAAGAGAGATATCCAAATCAGTGGTATTTTCCTTTTAAAAAAGACTTAAATTAGTGGTCTTTTCCTAAAACAGCTCCAGACACACCTTTTCTATTAGAAAGAAAATTGCATTAATGAATGAAATTTTCCTCCTACAACACTATCTATTTCTATACTACCCTATGTTTCTTTACTATTGTTTTTGTGTTATGGGAGTCCTAGTGCCATCGGTCTGTTTAAAAAGTTCAAATCCGACTCCCTCAATAGTTCAGTGAGTTTATCCAGCTAGTAGCTGAGTCTTAAAGCTAAAAAGGTTCCACGTTTAATCCCTGGCCTGCTGTGAGTTAGCTGATCAACTGGGGTGGCAGCAGAAGCACTACAATTGACCTCCGAGTCCATAGGTCTGGAATGGTATCTACCCCTGTTTGCTACCTAGTGGCTTGAAATGTATAAATGTTTGATGAGAACCGCATTGGGTTTGGCTGCGACATAGCCCGCCAACATTCACTGTCAAGACTAAATAATGGCCTCTTGAATGAGGCACTTGAGGTGACTGCTTGCTCTGCTATGGTTCCAAGGAAACCAATCAACGTTACCAAGACAAGGTTTTTTAATTAAGTTGCTATCTTCAGAAGCCTATTCAAAGTTCAAAACTGAATTTGAGTGTGTATTCTTAGCAGTGACGCGTTGTGGGTTCATGTCCTTAATTCTGTAGACTAAGTTCTCCATTTCAGCTGCATTGCTGTGAAGAAAAGCTCCGCATTGCCCATGTTCGTTCGCCGGGCTAAGTGGTGGGTTCTCACTGGGCCACACTGGCACAGATTAGCCAGGAATGATGAAGGGAAGCAATTAAAAAAGACTGGTACGCACTGGGGTGCCAAACCTCCAGGATTGTGCTGGTGTCTCCAGGATTTAAAGATTAATCTCACGGGCACTGCTATGAGCAACCCAGGAGAAAAATCACTGGGGCATTAAGGAAATGTGTTTTTCTCAATTTATTTGAACACTTTTGTTTATCAGTTATATTAAAAAAAAATGTGTGGTGGGGGGGGGTCCTGTGATGAAACCTACATCAACCAAGAGTTGTCAACCCTACCACGCGCACGTTTGTACGGTATACCTATCTGAATCAGAAATTATAATATGCAAATTTCTACACTATTTCCTTTGCTTTCTTTAAAATAATAAGTCTTCTAAATTAAACTGATCTCATTTACATTATTAATCCATTGCTTCGAAAGGAATGTTAAGACCTGGGATCCGATATGGGGGGGGCAAGCAAGGCTTTTGGTGCTTTATTAATATTTTTTGCAAATATAGATACTATTGCGATCTTTGTGCAGTTTGCACATTGTAAACGCCATTCCTGGAAACCACTGTTTCTTCTCCGCGCATGTTTTTGTGTGAGTGGCTGAAGGCTTGGAAATCATTTTACCCGGCAAGTGGTTACACGTTCATTGAGACTACTAGGTCAGGCAGGTCACGTGAGGGCAGCAGCAATGGCACTATTTTCTGTCTGCGGAGGGCGGCGTGCTGCGCGGAGTGAGGCGGTTAATTGTGAGCGGAGCCGTGTGGTGGGGAAGCGCGAGGCAGTCGGATGGGCGCGGGATAGAAAAAGGAACTAACCGCCGGCGGCCGGGTGGAAGCGAAAAAAATCCCCATTAGATTCTCCTTAGGTGTTTCTCCACATAAATCCAGCAATCCTGGAGATGGAAAGGAAGCGTTTCGAGTGCTCTGCGCTCCCCTCCGGCTGGAAAAGGGAGGAAGTGACTCGAAAGTCAGGCCTGTCGGCGGGGAAGAGCGATGTGTATTATTATAGGTGAGTGACGGTCGGGGGGAGGCCGAGGCCTAAAAGGCAGCCTGGGCCAACAGTGGCTTCAGGGTAGGATGGTGGCCGCCGCCCAACCCAACCCCCCTAACCCGAGCCTGTAGTATCGGGGATGTGATTCCTTGCACTCGGCCTTGTGCACTTTTATCCGCTCTATTCCCCCCCCCCCCCCGTATGCGGGGTACAAGGATTGCAGCTGCTGGCAGCAGCAGCTTTGTGCATTGTTGGGGCTCATTGTGGCTCTTCTGTCTGAGCCCAGAGTGAGTTAAATTTACTTGGATTTGAACAAAATTAAATCAGTTTAGGTCCGTATATGCTTTAAACTTGGTTTATATATAAATATTTTGCATGTGATCGGTGCAGTCACAATAACCGTGTAATCGTGCTAACTTTCCACAATCGCATCCTATTATTGGGCTTTGCATTGTCACTCAAAATGCACCGAAGACCTCCATTAAAAGGAAACATTGACATGGACGCTTCTGAAAGCTGCTTTATACTGTTTGCTGGGCAATTACTTACAGCAATGTTAGCAGTATGTTTGTATCGTGCGGGGTTTATTGCATCTTATATCTGCACCGGAAGTATAATGCGAACTAATGTAAATTAAAACTGATTAATATGTTGTAACTTTCTTCTGTATATTGTACATTTCAGTAATGGGAGCAATGCCAGTAGTAGCCACACACGTAGCTGTCAGCAGGCTCATTCTGTATCTGGACTTAAAAATGCATTAAAAACATGATTTAAAAAAAATTAAAACTGTTTTCACCAAAAAGTTCTTATAATTCTATTTTTCTTGTTCCCTCCAAATTTGTGTCTAATTTTAACTTGGTTGGGTTGATGGGACAGTTTAGCACGTGGATGTTTGTCAGTACTACTTTTAAGATAAATTTACTATAAACTGCAGAACTTTAAAAAAAAGTTGCGTAGTATTTTCTGATGGTCATGGTGCTTTGGAAACTATCCTGTTTATAATGTAGAGCAGATCTTTGAGACTGGGATCTTCCAGGTCCACAGGCGGCGGAGTACTTTGTCCAGGTGGCCATTCTTGATGTGAGTATAGACAGTGAATGTTAGTAGACTGACTATGAAGGGGTATCACAGCCAAGTCCTTGCATGATATCCACCTGGATAGCAACCAGGAAAGGGCATCTTGGTCTTTTTCTGTTCCTGCCCCCTCCAGAGTGCTGAGGTTAATTGGCTTTGACGCTACCACTATGCTAGCTAACACAGCAAAGATCTTTCAAACATAAATGCATGGCATAAGTGTTGTATCTTGCCGTACAAAAGATGATGCTGCTGGAACCATGCTTCAAAATAACTCACTTGGGACAGGCTAGATGCACTGCAATGGTTCTTTCCAGTCCTAGAAATAAATGTCTGTCATCCTAAGTCACTGTCTTCAGGAGAGGCAGGATGGGGAAGCAAATTGAGGGAGGAGGGAAGAGAGATACTAGTTGCAATTTAGTTAGCAATTTTTACTGGGACTTCATTTTTAAAAGGAAACTTAAAGGATTTGTGAGCTGTCATTTATCATTGGCAAAAAACCTAATATCATTTGCTGATGTACAATCTAAATTGCAAAATCTGCAGTCAACTAAATGTTTTTTAAATTGTTAAATCCAGCCTGGGCAATATCCATAATTAATATCTCATAACTCTGCTCACTAAAGGTGATGTGGCTCTGCACTTCTGCTTACAGTGCAGTAGAACTCTTATCCAGCGTATCTTGGAAGGATGGATGCAGTAGACTTACAATTACATCTGTCACTCTACCTACACAAGAAATGTAAGGATTTATATGGGAATGGCTCAGTTGAGGGTGTATGTTCAAAATTACCTCATTATAACTGAGGGGGAAAAGTTCCCTAGTAGAAACAAATAACTGAAAATTTAAGTGTACCATTTCCGTAAAAAGATGGGGCAGCATTCTTTTTACAGTAGTGGTAAGTCCAAGGTAAAGTCACTTTTTTTGCTGCCACACAATGCAAATTTAAAAAAATCACAGACCTAATTGTACATATAAATTGAACTATATAATTATAGTCCTAATCTCGTGCTTAATTAGTGTTATCGTTAGGTAGGCCAGATGTACCAAAATGGTACCACTATTATTTGTAAAGTATGTAGGCCTGCTCTTTGTACAAATATGCACTTATAAAATCAATGTGCAGAAATTCAAAAATATCCAATAATTATGAATATATATTACAAAGAGAATTTCTATCTCGCAGTAGTTATGATGGCTTAACCCAGTGGACTGCCAGTAGGTTCAGAGAAATTCTTGGGACAAAAAAGTTTTGATTGCAGCTCATGTGGCATGCTGCTGAGGGGAGGGGGGCGGCAGCCATATTACAGCAGGATTTATTAAACCCTTCCCTCCCCCTTCCAAGAAGTTGTGCAAGGGTGCCCTATGCTGTGATACAAGATTTTTTTTGTACTCATAAAATTCTTTATATCTTAAATCAAAAGGCAGTGCCTTTGTCAACTTATTCCTTAAAGAAAGATACATATATATATATATACACACAGAAAATTAGCAACTGAATTTAAGATTTAGAATTGTGTATTAAACCTGCCTTAAGTCTCAAAAGGGTCAGTTAGCCTAATGGGAGATTCACCTGCATGGAAGCGATATAAAATGGTAGAATATTACTTTGAGAAGCTTTCAGTGCCATTTATTACGAGAAGTTCAGAAATTGTATCTTCTGCTTCCGCCGTGGATGTACACCCTATAAAAGAAGCTTGGGATTAAACTGAGTCCATCAAGCCAGTTTTGTATCGCACCATTCATAGGAATACGCAGCTTTCAGAAACTGGGTGGAAAAGTGAAAATATATGATTGTGCTTTCCACAAGTCTTGTGCACCACTAAAGCAAATCACGCAGGCATCTCAGCATCACAAATGTTGAAAGTAACTGCAGAGTCTGCACATGTTGCAATGCCGGTACAATCTGAGAGTTGCTATGAAATGATGCATTTTTAAGTGAAGAGGTATTTGATAATTGTAAGTTTGTCTGCATGTTTGCTGGTGAAGCCATTGATTATTCAAATACTGAGTAAATGATAGACCTCAGTTATTGGGATCAAATGAAGCAGTCTGTTAAATCCATACAATTAGGTGCCCCTAAATAGGAGTAGATACCATTGTGCAGCAACCGTTATCATTTTGTCCCAACGTTGCTAAGAACAGCCTACTGCTGTTGCTTCAGGCAGCATAGCCACATTTTCAGAGCACAAGATTTGCATTATTACAAAAGCAAAATACTGCAGATGCTGGAAATCTGAAATAAAAACAGAAAATGCTGGACATACTCAGCACCTATGGAGAAAGAAACAGAGTTAACGTCTGACGAAAGGTCATCAACCTGAAATGTTAACAGATTTGCATTACTGTTTGTGTGAAAATCAATGAAACCTCTTCTAGGAAACTGGTAATTACTTAATCTGTTGCACAAGTCAAGGAAATACAAAACCTGTGCAATCACTTGCTTGATACTTGGTGATGACTGAGCAAAACAAGTTTGTTTCTGAGACACAAGCTGCACTTGTAACAGAGATTTCTTTAAATTTGCTATGTGTGGCACAACATGTTGGGATAGTCATTTATCTGCAACCCAAGTCACTCTTGAATTGGCAAATCCAATTTTTTTTTAAGTACTTCATGAAATGGGTAATAAAGTGACAGTAGCCAGGATTCTTGCCTGCCATTTGCATTGATTGCAATGTAAGAATGTTTGCTCAGTCGACACATTGGAGCCTCTGACTGTCAAAACAACTGCAAATCCATCTGAGAAGAATTGTTTCTGTTTTCTTCAACACACTATGGGCCAGAAATGGCGCAGAGCGGCGAGGCAATGCTCACTGCAGCTCCTGCAAATTAAATTAACGGAAATACTGCAGCTCTTTGGTGTCGAATTGCTTGAATTTGAATTTTAAACAAAACGTGTGCTATCGACCCAGTCTCTCTCTGAGCAGCCTGAGTTGTGCGGCTGGAAAAGTGAGAGGGGAGAAACATGCCCACAAAATCTGTCAGGAAGAGAAGTTATGCTGACAAATTCAGGCTGTATTACTCAAGCAGACTTCATTCGTTTAAAGTTAGTATTCTGTATGTCATTGTAAATAAAAAAAATTTAATTTAAAAACATTTTTAATGACCAAAAACTATTAAAATAAGGAGTAAAATGAGACTTGACATTTTTAAAAGTCAATTTTTAATTGTTTCACTGTCATTAAGACTGGCGGCGCTGTTAAAACTTAGTTTAGACCTGCTATTTTTAAGCGTACCTGTTTGGTGGCGTAATTAGTTACTTTCTAGCCGGGCAGATAGGCAAGTTGGCGCTTTTTGAATGATTTCCCTGATTGCAGCATGGGATGGCCCTTTTAATTCGAAGCTGTCATATTGCTGGCGAACCACTGGGAGCAAGTTCCGGATTTCTGCATTTCACTGAGCATATGCAAACGCGGGGACGTGCTCCTTCAATTCACCACTAAAAACTGAGAGCACTGTTGAGCTCCTCCATTATTCCGGGAGCCATTTCTGGCCCATTATTGCACGGCATTTCCATGTTTGTGTATTTCCTTATAGTTTTTCTTGGAATTATGCACCATCTGCTAACATTCCAAGAAACAGAACCTGATCTTTGGAACAGTTTCTACACAAATGCCCTTCACGTAACTTTGAAATAATTGAATGCAATAATGATTCAACTACTTGTGTATGTTGGATTTTCAGGATTAAATCTAACATTTAACCATAAATTTAATTTTCCTAAATCTGACATTCAAAAATTTTGCCTTGATACTACCCAATGTACAAGACTCTGCTGTTAAATTGGTTATAATTGCATACCAAGAACTTGCCTGCTAATATTAAATTCAACAAAATGATTCCTTATGTGACATGTACTGTATTACTGCAGAAACAGGCTTATCTGATGCAATGTGGGAATGATCCATTTGCAAAATGGTTCTTGTCAAAACTTGATTACACAATCATCTTATGGAAGCACACTGTAATGACTTATTTCTTACAATTAATTGCTTTTGAAGTGCAAACACAGTTTTGTAGGTAAAGACAGCAGCCAATTTGTGCACTGCAAGGTCCTACAAACAACAATGAAATGAATGACCAGTTAATCTGTTTTGGTAGTGTTAGTTGAAGGATGGACATTGACCAGGCACTGGAGAGCTTCCTCCTCAAAAAAAAAAGTGCAATGGTATATCCACCTGAACAGGCAGATGGACCTCAGTTTAACAGCTAATCCACTCACTCAATTTTGCACTGAAATATTAGCCTAGATTATGTACAGGGGCTTGAAAATTAAACATTCTGACTCTGAGTTGAATGCTACCAAGTGACCTTTATTAAACATTGAAGGGCAAGATGACCTGCCACAATCAACATTGCAAATACTTACTGGTGCATTCAAACATCACAGTCCAAAGGTTTCCTTGTAGGTACAGTAAATGAAAAAAGTGATATACTTACTAATAAAGCTTTTTTTGTCTGTTTTCCCAGTAAAATCCAGATTATTCTATTTCTAGTGGGGAAGTGGTGTTCCTATCTTTCCTCCTCAAATCCACCTATATAAACCCTGCTATACCTTTATTAAAATTTGCTAAATTGGCCTAATGTGGCATTGATGTTCAGCTGACAAGAATACATTTTGTACAGTTCGTCCATTTTTTTCAATAATGTAGAATTGGCACATTTTTCCTGGTTGTGGTTGTACGGCAGACACCAACTGTGCCACTCCATGTGGTTAATCTATGATGACAAAAATCGTTAAATTGTTGCATATTTACTTCAGCCTTGTTTTAATTGTAATTGGGAAAAAAATAATCTTTTATGGTAAGTATAACCATTCCTTTTTAGAAATTCTAATTTATATATTTGAAGTGGTGTGTTTGTACACATGTCCTGTATTACATTCTGGCATCATACTTTGATTTGCTTAAATTTCACATTTGTAAAACAGGAATAAATTGAAACTCTGGTTCAGTTTCTGTTTTTAAAGTAGTACATTTTCAATCAAAGCTCAATCAAACCACTCAAGTTGATTTTGAAAAACCTTTCATTTGCCATTTTTCTTCACAAACTTAAATATTCAGGGTTCAAAACAAAGTTTCTAATACAAGTCACCGAAAATTACATTTCACAATAATGTGATTAAACTTAACTACAAAATTGTTTTGTGTCTGCATGCCTTCATTAAAGTATTCTCCAGAGGGGTGGGGGGGGAATGATTGTGAGAAACCACAGTCTCTCAAAAGTCTGGGCTTGGAGTTGATATTTTTAATTCTTCCCAGGGCACGTGCATAGAAATAGCATAAAAAATAACTTTGAATATTTTGTGAGTTAATTATTGACACACAACAACAACTTGCAGTTGTATAGCACCTTTTAATGTAGTAAAACATTATGTACTTTGGGTATTATATATATTTTAGAGGTTGTGTTTGTCAGCTGTCGGAAAATAAATTATTGCTTTCAACGAACCAATCCAAAAACAATTCATTATCTCTGGGGAGATCTCTTTTAAGAACTTCTCTTTCTCCGCCCTCCCCACCTCCCCCACTGTGCTACCATAATTTCACCCCCAATTCTGCCAAACTTCAGACTCCTTTTCCATAGCGCTGCCAAACCACAACATTCCACTTTTCATGCCCTTGTCCCCATTAAAACCATTACTCTCACTCTGGTCGTTCCCTCTGGCATGGTCCTCATCTCCGCTCCTTTAAGTCCAAGGGACGCAGACTTGAACGTTTATGGTGGACAACTGGTGTTGTCATTCTGGCTGGACCACATAAAGCACTATCAAGTCCTCCTCTGCCAAAACTGCTCACTATTCCAGGATCGTCTTGGAATGCAAAGATAACCCTCGGCTTTTCTTCACCACTACTAACCATATTCTTACACCCTCTCCTCTGCCTCCTCCAACCTCACATTCAACAAGAAGTACGAGAAGCTCATGGACTTCTTTGTCACTAAGATTGAGACCATCCGTTCAGCTGCCTCTGCCACTTTCCTCCCTTCCCCAGCCCACCAAGCCAAACTTCTACAGTTTCCCTCCTGCCCTAGCCCTGAACTCCCATCTTTCTCTAGTTTCTCTCCTATCTCCCCTCATGCCCTCTCTGAGCTCATCTTGACCAAGAAACCCATGTCCTGCTCCCTTGACCCTATTGGCACCAAACTGCTGACATCCCAACTTTCCTTCCTGCCCCCCCCCCCCCCCCCCCCCCGGTTAGCTGATATTGTTAACGGTTTCCTCTCCTCAGGTACTGTCCCCCTACCCTACAAATCTGACATCATTTCCCCCCCCTTCAAAAAACCCACCCTTGACCCCTTAATTCTAGCAAACTACTGCCCCATCTCCAACCTCCCTTTCCTTTCTAGCCCTTGAACATGGTGTCGCCTCCCAAATCCATGCCCATCTTTCCTGCAACTCCATGTTTGAATCCCTCCAATCAGGTTTCCGCCTCTGCCACAATACTGAAACGGCCCTTATCAAAGTCACAAACGACATGCTGAGAGACTGTGACAGTGATAAGCTATCCATCCTCATCCATCTCCATGTCTGCAGCCTTTGACACGGTTGACCACACCATCATCCTCCAACGCCTCTCCGTCGTCCAGCTGGGTGGGACTGCGCTTGCCTGGTTCCATTCTTATCTATTCAGTCATAGCCAGAGAATCACCCGCAATAGCTTCTCTTCCTGCTCCTGCACTGTTATCTCTGGAGTCCCCCAAGGAATCTATCTTTGGCCCCCTCCTATTTCTCATCCCTCGGTGACATCATCCGAAAACACGACGTCAGGTTCCACATGTACGTTGACGACACCCAGCTTTACCTCATCCCCACCTCCCTCGACCTCTCCACTGTCTCTGATTTGTCACACTGCTTGTCTGACATCTAGTACTGCATGAGCAAAAATTTTCTCCCAACTAAATACTGAGATGACCAAAGTCATTGTCTTCAGTCCCCGCCGCAAACTCCATTCCCTAGCCACCAACTTCATCCCTCTCCCTGACCACTGTCTGAGGCAGAATTAGACCGTTCGCTACCTTGGCATCCTATCTGACCCTGAGGTGAGCTTCCGACCACCTATCCGCTCCACCAAGACTTCCTCCGCTCCTGCCTCAGCTCATCTGCTCCTGAAACCCTCATCCAAGCCTTTGTTACCTCTAGACTTGACTATTCCGATGTTCTTCTGGCCGGCCTCCCATCTTCCACCCTCCATAAACTCGAGCTCATCCAAAACTGCTGCTCATATCCTAACTCGCACCAAGTCCCATTCACCCATCACCCCTGTGCTCACTGATCTACATTGGCTCACAGTCCAAGAACGCCTCGATTTTAAAATTCTCATCCATGGCCCCTCTACGCCCTATCTCTGTAACCTCCTCCAGCCCTATGACCCTACAAGACCTCTGTGCTCCTCCAATTCTTGCCTCTTACAAATCCCTGATTTTAATCGCTCCACTGTTGGCGATCTTGCCTCCAGCTGCCTAGGCCCTGGCATTCCCTCCCTAAACCTCTCCGCCTCTCTTCCCCTCTCCTTTTAAGACGCTCCTTAAAACCTACCTCTTTGATCCTGTCCTAATATCACCTTATGTGGCTCGGTGTCAAATTTTGTTTGGTAATGCCCCTTTGAAGCACTTTGGGACGTTTTGCTACATTTAAAGGGGCTATATAAGTGCAAGTTGTTGTTGTAATGCAGTCAAACCCAGTGGTGTTAAACTCCAGGACCTGCTCTCTCTCTCGTTGCAAATCCTAAAGCCGCCTCTCCCTCTGGTGCAACAAATTATCAGAACCCCCTTCCCTATTCTACCAAATTCTGGGACCCCCCCCACCTCAAACTACTGTTCCTCCAGTGTTGCTAAACACCAAGTACTTTCCTCCCACTTGGTTAGTTGTAGTCTTCCTAAAGATCCCGGAATTTCAAAATGGTTCATGATAAAAATTGAGTGCAAGGAACATATAACAATTAAGACTGTTGATTTACAGTTTTTGCAGAAAAATGGACAGTATTGTGAAATTCTATCTTTTTTTAAATATAGGGTAAAAGTTCCTGAATACAATTAGACTTAGTAAGTCAGTAGCCCTGAAAAATACTGTGTGTTTCATGGCATAACCCCCAATTGTTAAACAGCATATCCTCTGATTCATTGAACAATGCCATAGGAGATCCACTAGTCTGTTTTATAATCCATTATGGGGGGTGGGGTTGCATTATTCAATTCAGTCAGTTTTGTTTGTACTGGTAGTTGCCTTCATTGCCAGCCCCAGCTGTCAGTATGCTCTATCATTGATGCTTGATGTTTGCAAATAAGCCTTCATGATTGGATTGTAAGGTTTTGGCAGTTGATTAAATTGGGAAATTCTGCAGTTTGTATGTGTGTTTAATTTCTTTGTGTGAAGTTGAAAACTATAGGGTTTTTTTGTTTTTTAAATGAGAATTGCAGTACAGTGTCAGTAGTTATGACTGATTTACTCCATTCAGAAGGTTTCTTCCCCATTTGTCAGGTCATCCACAGTAAGTAATATTCAGCATTGGGAGTCTCGCTGAGAGACATTGAAGTGTATGGATGAAAATGCAAGACCATGCCTCTCTGATATGCGCATGCAGGTCTCGTCTTGAGATTTTAAATTTCTGGTGAGTAGGAAGCCCAAATGCTTCTAACTAGACCTCTGATCAGTACAGATCTTAAATACATTGGGAAATTAGGCTGATGGTTGAGAGAAATATTTCCAGCAAAAGAATAGTTCAAATATACATGTTTATTTATTGGCATTATTTGTCATTTTAAATTACTATTAGACCAATCCCTTGCTGTCTAAAGTGCTATCATTCTGAAATTCTGGAGTTATCTCAGTGAAGGTGATGGGGTGGGAAGAATTCAAAATGCTTAATTATGTTCCATTTCCGTCCCCCATTTTAAATTGTGTTTCTCCCCTCTTGTTTAGGTTGCCTGTACATCACGCACCATTCCCTGGCCAAGAAGAGAGGCAGGTGATCTGCTACCAGGCCTCTGCCAATGTAGCTCTTGAGCTGTCCACTAGGAGGTGCGTGAGAGTCCTTTTTCTTCCCCATGGGGAAGCGTGTGACACCTTCTCCTTCTCTAGCGTGATTGAGATCAGGAGATTGGTATGTGGGGATCATGGGTCCAAACGACTAACACTGTAGAAGTTCTAGAGTTTCTGGGACTGTGTAAATGTTGTTACAAATTTAATTTCCTCGACTTTCAGCTTTATTATTATATTTTTCCCTTGAAGTCTCCCTGCGCAGTTCACCTTTCCTGGCTGAGAAAATGTTGTGGTGTTCTGCTTCCAGGCCTCTGTCATTGCTGCTGTATAAACAGCTGCTTGGAGGTGTGTGAGAATAGCCTGAGAAATGGCACTTTTTTTCTCTTCCCTTCCCTTTGGTGAAGCTCCTGGCCATTACTTTGCATGGCTGTGATCAGCATCTTGTTATGTGGAAAGTTGAGTGCTCCAAAATGTGCTACTGTGCCACACCAGCAGGTTAATTATTAGTGATGCCCACTAGTGTAGATTCTACATGTTCTCTTAGACTGTCATGACTGATACCCTAACCTAAAACTGAAAAGTAGATGATAAAAAATGATCATAACATACCATTAGATCAGCAAGTGGCTTTCATACTAGATTGCTGTTTAGTTGACTGGTAGTGTTATCTGCGACCCTGTAGAACAATGGTTTCAGTAGCATGTCTACCTTTCTTGCACTTGTATATGTGCCATGTTAGTAGGTTTTAATTGCTTTGAAAGTTAAGTTTAAAAATAATTGTGGCATTGTCTTGTATTATGCATTAAGAAACACTTTTTTTTGCATCATTTTAGCCCAAGTGGAAAGAAGTTCAGAAGCAAGCCACAGCTTGCGCGGTACCTGGGGAACTCTATGGATCTGAGCAGTTTTGATTTCCGAACAGGGAAAATGCTGATCAGCAAACTGAACAAGAACAGACAGAGGCTGCGCTTCGACTCTGCCAACCAGGTCAAGGTATTTGAGGATTTCAACATTTTCACCAGTTTATCGTATTTCACAGTGATTTGAAGAATGATCCGTGTGCTTTAATCCCCGATACTGATTTTATCAACTCAATTGGAGTCTATATTTCTAAGATTGGAAGCCAAATGGACTCCATTCTTTTATGTCTGTCCAAGCCCAAGTCATGTTACCCATGCTCCTTCAAGTAGAGTAAGTGAAATTGCTCTGTAAACCTCAGAGTGGTTTAACTTATTTGAGCTTGGCATGCCAATGAAAGCCTTGGAGACCTACTTCCAGGCCTCTGCCATTGCTGACTGTATTCACCAGCTGCTTGAAAGTGTGCGAATAGCCTGAAATATGGAACGTTTTTCCTTTCTTTTTGGTGAAGCCCCTGGCCATCATTTGGTATGGTTAAGATCAGCAACTTACCAATTTTGAAAATCGGATATCTTCAATCGTGTGTAACCTGATACTACTGGTGGAAATGTTTGAGGAAACTAGAAATATCAGCATGCACTGGCATTTACATACGATATAATGATTTTTTTTCATGTTAACACTCATTCTGTCCTCTGGGAATGAACTATATTCCTGGACTAGCAGTCCTATATTTCATTTTCCTCAACCAAAATGGCCCACCTACTACAAGATCATCCTGGCCAGTAAGAATAACCTCTGACTTTTTATCTTCTGATACCAACTGCCTGCTTGGGTACTTTAGCTGTTACTTTGAAGTTAGAATTGCAGTACTGACATAATTAGTTGGACTGAGCATCAGAAAGCATTACCTGTCAACACATAGGATAACCCATTATTAAAAGTAGATCACTATCTTCATTTTGTTGAAGGAATACTCAAACTCTGTAGGTCTAAACCCAACAGTATAATTTTTTAATGTAAAAATAGAGGTCATTCTTAAAGATGATGTGGAGGTGCTGGTTGATGAATCTTCACTTTGATTTTTGATGTTGAGCCTGGTAATTTTAACATTTTAATTGTATGCTGTCCTCACTGGGCTCATTGAAGTTGGGCAGCAGGGACTTAGTGTCCACTGGTGTTGTCCCTTTTCATTTTAGATTGCCATAGTGCTCCAAAAATTGATGCAGCAAGACTGCAATGGCAACACAGGAGCCAACACATGGGTGACGGCTGATGGGCAATAAAAAGTTGCAAGAAGAGATAAGTGTAACCTTGCATATTTTACATAAAGCATCTATATTGAATGGGTTTAGGTTCACGAATATAAGCTTAAGAAAGGATGGTCACTTTTTTTCCCCCCTTTTTTAAATTTTCTCCCCATCTCTCAAGACTGACCATTGCTCCAATATGATGGTGTTGACTTTCAGCGAGCATTTGAAGGTAGAGGGCATCATAGCTGAGCATGATTCTGTTTGCCCATGCACACTTTGCAGCAGAGGGGAAAATCGGTGGGTGAAGTGTAAAAATAAACAAATGGAGAGCAGAACTGTCAGATCAGTTAAGAAAATAGATGACAAACTAACTTGAGACCCCACTGAAATCAGTAGGGAATTTGCAGATTATTGGACCTTGTTCTACACTACTGAATGCTAGGGCACTCAACAAGAAATCATTATCTCTGTGGAAAATCCAAAGCTGCTGAACTCTCCTTATGTACTGAATTGTTTTGGTAACTTAATACTAGAGAAACACAATACAGAATTTGTTTGTATTTGTAATATAATAACATAATCATATGGCAATATAGAACTGTGCATCATAGTAGTGTCTCAAAGTTTTTAATCTTGTATATTTTATATGTGAAATCTGACCACAAGTTTAAGATTTAAAGTTAATCTCTGGATTCTGATGAAAAGTGTTCAATAGCACATATTTTAAAATGTATAAAGTTGTTCCTGGTTCCAGCTCAGACACATTTATTCAGTGGCCACCTAACCCTAACTCCATTTGTTAAATTATCCATACTCAAGAACCATTAATTTTTACAGGGCAAACCAGATCTGACTACTTCACTACCTGTTAGACAGACGGCATCAATTTTCAAGCAACCAGTTACTAAAGTGACCAACCACCCCAACAACAAAGTAAAAATGGATCCACAGAAAGCTGTAGAACAGCCACGGCAGGTAGCTGATGTTTAGTACTTTACTTGTAGATTGGTGCAAATTTCATACAGTATTTCAACAACTTTTGTTTTTCTCCTCTAAATTTTATGAATATGTAATTGATGTTGTCTATATTAGTTTTTTCTCCTTTCCCCCCCCCCCCCACTTCCCGGAGGTACTGTTTTAGTGGCACCAGCAACATTCTGGCACCTTGCCTATAGGGTGTTCCTAATGACATCACTCGATAACTTCCAGTAGCCATGTTGTATCACAAGCGTTCAGCATCTCAGCCACAGCTTTCTTTAGGTTTCCTTCCCTTTCCCTCCCCTCCTTAAACAGAAAATATTTGCAGCTTAGTGGACCTGTCTGGATATTTGACTGGGGCTGGTTGTATTTAGGGACCCATTATGTGTACGTGAGCTGGGGTGGGGGAGGAGAAATTGCAGAAAAAGTGTATTTTTGGAGCTCAGCAAAAGCCTTGGAAATAGGATCGGTGCAGTCTACTGAACTATACATTTGAGCTGAACTATGTTTCTGTTGGACAAATGTAATCATCTTATAATTACAGGCTACAAAACACCATGTTCCCATTAATGAACTTATAATGAAGAAAAAAATTATGTCAGTAACATCGTGGAGGACAAAGAATTAACTCTCAGTACTGCATCCGCTGGAAATTATTCATTTTACACCAAAAAAGCAAGTAAACGCCCTTTAGCACAACTATTAACCACGCAGCGTAGTTAATATGGATGAAGTAGAAAATTAAACTATAAACTCGGATTGTCAGGCATTAGGTATGGGGTCAGGTTAAAATGCTACAGATGCCGACTGCTGCTAGACCTTTTTTTTCCAAATGGAACCGTTCATATCAGAAATTCAGTAAATGGAAAATGAGAGAAATTTTAGCAGGACTGTGTCTCCATCAAAGTGTCAGCCGGGAGGTTTTTTGTACCACGTCTGAAATTTAAACACTGATTGATTGTTCGATGCAAATCCATTCCCAGAAAAAGAAACTGTTAAAAATGATGAAAGAGTGCAAGAGTGGAGCAGCTTGTGCCCCTCTCCGCCCACCCAAATCGGACCTACACAGAGCCACCCCTGCGACGACGGCGGCAGCACCACCACTGCCCAATATCTCGGCCCCAAACGGCTCCTGTTAGCACGTTTCATCTCGCTCACCCGCTGCCTCTCTCTCCTCCTCCCTGAGTGCCTTGGTATCCCGCTCACAGGCCACTGCCATTACGGACAATTTGAATCCTTGTCCCATCATACTGGAGTGAGCAGTGTTCTGACTGGTTGCACCTTCAAACCCGCTTCGGCTTAACTAAATAAGCCTGCAATATACAGTTGGGCCCCGGCTCTCTCTCACGACAGGTTCCTAAACACAATCAGCCCCCATCAAATATCCAGACAGGTCCCCTAGAACCGACAGAATAAAATAACCAATGTTCATAATGGTCACGTTTTGCGTTACCCTTCAAGGAGTTTATGCCACCTCCTACTGCTTATGAACTAACAGAGAACTCATCATCTTAACTATGGGTCAATAGACAGATGGAAGCAGAAAAGAAAGTGGTGTTAAAAAAAAATTCCTTCAATATAAATCAGGTATGATCGCACATTTTCCTTTTAGCAATAACAAGGAACATTTGCAGATACAACACACTTGTACTCCAACATGGCGCGTTACGTGACCTGTGACGTGTATTAGGAACACCCTATATGAGGATTCTTCATGTGTAAATCTAGAGAGTGTTAGCAGGCTATTTGACCAAGCAGGATATTGCTTCTGTGCTCAATTCTGTCCTCACCCAGCCTCTGCACACGCATGCTTTTCAGCAGACACATTGGATAGCAGTGACCTGTATGGTTTAGTATTGCCACATGTTATGCATTTGCTGACTAAGCAAGTCAATGGGGGACGCTCATGTTTTTAAACCCTTTCCCTTTTTATTTGCCTTCAATTTCTATTCAAAACTTGCTTTGTGCTAATCTAAATTAAATGGCTCTTGAGTTTAAGATAATCCTGTTGTTTCTTATTAAAATGTTTCTTTAACAGATTTATCTGTAGCACATTTACAAAACTTTGGAGTTTTTCAGTTTACTCTTTAAAATATTTACTCTTTTTCCTTAACACTTTTAGTTATTCTGGGAGAAGAAACTTACTGGATTGAATGCCTTTGATATTGCAGAAGAAATCATCAAGACTATGGATTTACCTAAAGGTCTACAAGGTGAACACAAATTTTAGTATCATGCCTACTTTCTTATTTGGGGTCAGGGAGGAGATTTTTGAAAATCTTGTGGAAACGAGTGGATTAATTTGAAGTTTGTGACTTTACAGGCACAACCATCTGAAAATAATTTATTGTTTTGGTTTTGTGTACTAAAATTGAATTCAATCAAAAGTTTGGAAGTTCATGCTATGACATGTTTGTATTCCTGCAGAAATAGGCAAGCTGCTCTCAGGGCCAGATTTTGGCCTTCCAGCAGGTTCTCACCAATTTTCACAGCATGCATTAAAACACTCTCTTTCCCACCCTCTCCTTTGCTTCTAGGAGCTTGCTGTACTCTCCAAAATCCACTGCAATTCAACCCAATTATAACTGCTCTTTGTTAGCACAGATCACCCCTGCAGACACATTTCCTTCTTCTACCCCATGACAGCAGAAAACACAACACGCCTGCATGCCCTGGTCACCCACTAATGAGAGGACAGGGAAAGAGTAACAACATGACAGGTCACTGACCCCTGCCTGCCTCCCCCAATCCTCAAAGAAGTTGGACAAATGCATCATGTGTCAGTCTTAAACAAATAATGTACTACAGGCTGAAGCCAGAGCTGGGAAAGTGCTGGGAGAATTTGGCAGCTTTTCTGCTTTGTTGTTCCCTCATGTCTCAGTGAGCAGAAGTTAAAGCAATATTCACGGTGCAGCTTGACCAGATCAGTATACAGCTTCAGAATGATAGCCTCAAACTTAAACTTCGCTGATTTGTAAATGTTTCGCTATCCTCACGTACTGTCCTCTCACTTTCAAAAGCACCATCATCCCTCCCTTCCTCAAAAAACCCACAGTTATCCCCTCAGTCCTTGCAAACTACTGCCCCATCTCCAACCTCCCTTTCCTCAAGTCCTTAAAGATATTGTTGCCTCCCAAATCCATGTCTATCTTTCCCATATCTCCCTGTTTGAATCTTTCTGATCAGGTTTCCATCAGTGCCACAGCATCGAAACGGCTCTAACCAAAGTCAGAAATGACATCATCTCTGACTTCGACCATGGTACATTATCCCTCCCTGTCTTCCTCAATTGACGCTAGCTCAATTGCTAATTTTAAATCCGAGATAGATAGCTTTTTGCCAACCAAAGGTATTAAGGGATATAGGCCAAAGGCAAGTATATGGAATTAGTCACAGATCAGCCATGATCTTATCAAATGGCGGAGCGGGTTCGAGGGGCTGAATGGCCTACTCCTGTTCCTATGTTTCCTATGTTCAATCTCGCTCCAGCCTTTGACTCAGTCGACTACATCATCCTCGTCCTCCAACACTTCTCCATTATCCATCTCACTGGGACTGCCCTCTCTTGGTTCCACTGCTACCTATCCATAGTAGCTAAAGCATCTCCAGCAATGGCTTCTCTTCCCGCACCATTATCTCAAGTTCCCCCAAGGATGATATCCATGGCCCCCTCTTTCTCATGTATATGATGGCCCTTGGTGACATCATCTGCAGATATGGGGTCAGCTTCTACATATGTGCTGATGACACCAGCTCTACCTCTCCACCATCTCTCTTGACCCCTCCACTGCCTCTGTTGTCAGACTGTTTGTATGACATCCAGTCTTGTATGAGCCGTAGTTTGCTCCAGTTAAATATTAAAATGGAAGCCATCGTCTTCAGCTCCCGCCACAAACTCCGTACCATTGCCACTGTTTCTCTCCCTCCTTCCAGGCTACAGTCTCGGGCATAACCACACTGTTTGCAACCTCTGAGTCCTATTCAACCCCGAGCTAGGCTTTCAACCCTATGTCCTCCATCACAAAGACTGCTTACTTCTCCCACTGTAACGTAACCTGGGCAGTCTCCCATCTTCCACCCTCTGTAAGCTTCAGCTCATCCAAATCTCTTGTCTCTCCCATTGCTGGGTTGACACCATTGATTAAGTATGTCCCCCATTTTTTTTCTTTCCATTTGTATGAACTTGCACCTATCCATGTTGAATTTCATCTGCCATAGTTCTACCCACTTGAAACATATTGTCTAGGTCCTTCTGTAATTCCTTGCCTGCTTCATCAGACTCTGCTGCAACCTTGACCACCTTACTTAAGAATACAGGTCATTTATGTAGATTAGGAATGGAAAGGCCTCCAGCACTGATCCATGAGGCATTCCACACAGTACATCTCACTATCCCAACAATTGCCTCCCTAACTAGTATCCACTGCTTTCTCTCTCTTCAGACAATTCCTATCCATCCCCATATTTTACCCACTGTCTTAAGCCTGTGTAGCTTTCTATGTGAAACTTTATCAAATGCTTTCTGGAAGTCCAGATATTACTGTATCTCAGAGCTTTCCAATATTTAATCAGGATGTCACTTTGTCAAAAAAAAAGTCCAGGAGTTAAAGTGATCTCTTCACACATCGATCCATAAACCATTTACCAGTTAACTTTAATCATCTAAACAAACTGGCAGTCATGCTTATAAAATGTTTTTAATTCAAGTTATCTGAACTGGGAAATCAGTTACTTAAGAAAAGCAAGTGCCATAGGTCTTGGGAAGAAGACTTATTGCTTAAAGTCTGGTTCATGAGAAAATTGTGATTAATAACTGAAGCTGTATGATAAATTAAAAGAAACTACTTGCATATTTTCTTTTGTAGGTGTGGGGCCAGGATGCACAGATGAAACTTTGTTGTCTGCTATAGCGAGTGCTTTACACACTAGTTCCAACCCTATCACTGGCCAGCTGTCTGCAGCAGTGGAAAAGAATCCTGGTGTATGGCTGAATACCTCTCAACCTCTCTGCAAAGCTTTCATGGTCACAGATGAGGATATTAGGTAGGAACTAATTTTCTTGTGCCCAGTAACTCTTACTTGAAGTATACTATTATAACATGAAAATATTGTGAACTGCAGCTATAATAATTTGAATATTTACTGCATTTTTTTCAGAAGGTAGAGTCACAATTATTGGATGATTTTAAAATGTTTATTATTCATTTAAGCATCCTCCACATGCCTTAGGAGTAAAGCCTAGCTTGCATAGCTACGTTGCCGTAGGAGTAAAGCCAAGCTTGCATAGCTGTGTGTATGGCTGGGAGAACTTTGTGCTATGCATATACATGCAGATAGATGATGCTGCACCTAGTCTGCTACTCCTGCTTCATGTAAATATCCAGAATCTGCACCATAGGGCCAATTCATACTGTCCCTTGTTGAGGACCTAATTGAGCTGTTGCTCTTGGTCTTGGTGGTGAGATCATTGTTTTTTGGGGATTTTCCTTCCCAGATTGCTGTGGTTATGCTGAAGAGCAGATATTCAAAATCCAGCAGCTGTATTTCATAGTCAATTACAGGAAGTTCCAACTACAACCTGTGCAAGCTGTAATGTTCCTGGGAACACCAAATCAGACTATGGACAGTAAGCTTTTCTGGCAAAGTTATTCGAGTATCTGATAGTAAAGGGCCAGATAACCGTCCCCAATACCTATCTGTGAGCTCCCTGCAGCTGAATGTGCACAGTTACTGAACACCCCATAAACACCCTTTTCGCACCAATAAGGATCGATAAGACCTCAGTTCTTGGTCTCGAGTAGTGGTCACAAGAGATGGACATCCTGCAGGAGTGTCCTCTGTGATTGCCCTTCCATACTTTACAGCTGTAAAGGCTGCTCCCTTGATAGGCATATATCTTGGAGATGGTCTGTCCTTTCATAATTTGCCTTCACGAGCAGAAGATCCAAATAAAGGTTTTTTTAAAGAAAGATAGGTGTATTTACATCCCAGACAACTGTCAGCTCCTGAATTTCTGCTTCAGGACAGGGGCTGTGTCAACCTGGACATGAAGCTTTTGATGTATTTCCTGGTTCATGAGTACGGTAATTCAAAAGAAAGGAGCAAAAGGTGACAAAGCTAGCCTGGTCCTTATTGGTTTGGAAAACCATCCTCCTTGGACATCTTGTCCTCCTGGCAGTGAGCAAAGACAGGATATCACAGAAGGAGAGATTTAGTCTTTCATTTGGAGTCTAATACATTCAAACCTGAAGGCTATGGTTACCTGCTTATTGAAAGATGATGATTGTTAGAGCAGGGCTTCAAGCCTGCAGTGGTAAATACATTGATTAGTTCCCACAGGGCATCCAATAATGGAGATAATAGCACCAAATGGAAAATACTTTTGCATTGGTGTTCGAAATTGATTGGTCCTATCTCATGATGATCCTTCAGATTCTGGAGTATCCTCAGCATTTGACATCGGTTTAAAATCAAATTGTATTTAGATTTGTGTTGCTGCCATCTGAGTTTTTCATGATACTTTTGTGTTTGAATTGTTGGAGGATAACCTGTTTTATGCATGTTATTGACACTATTGGCATTGGTTTGGCTTGCAGAATTGATTAAATGCACGCTTGTAGTTTAGTCATATTTGTGGCATTCTGACTTGAGTAATACTTGGGATGTTTGTTTTCCATGATTCAAAGACCCTAGGCAAGCTGGTGACTGAGCAATGGGCACTAAGTGGATGGTTGAGTGAATTCTGTACAGCCACTACCTTGTAGGGGAGATTGAAGATTATTCTACTTATTCCATAGCTGCTTCGTGGCCCCTCATTCATTTGCTAAAAATTTCCAGATTTAATTTCAGAACTCAACAATGCCGTTGGAAATTCAGGCCTGGTAGTTGTATAATTCAGCCATAGGGACTTTGCCATCTCTTTACCCCACCCAGCACACTGGTACAACTTTGATATGCTTTTGCTGGTGTGTGAAGGACGCTTCAATGAAGAAAGATTACCTACCTTATAGGATCATCTTTCTTTGAATATTATGGATCCTTCAAACTCATCTCTCCATCTCCACAGGTGCTGCTGGGATGTAAATGTTTTTGATGGAGTTAGAGATGAATAGTGTGTCAATTTCAGTTTAGCTTCAGGTCAAAATGAACTGGAATTGTGGTGCAGTTCCTGTGTCTTTTTATAACAGAAGACCAAATGGGACATCTCCCATCTGCAACATTATGACATTTTCTTGTGCATAAATCATACGTGGTTTTCCCATAGAATGAAGTTACTACAAGTTAGGTATTCTCTCTCTTCCTGTAAGGGAGACTTTTAAGATCCATTAGTTCTTGGATCCTGACAAATGAAAACATGATTTACTAGGGTTGTAGTTGTTCTTATTTTTTACAACTGTCTTGCAGTGACTAGAAAATGGGCATGCCAGTTACACTCATACCATTCTTATAGTCAAGTGATTTTGGTTGAAGGGTTGGATTTGGATCAAGGACTAAGTTTGATTTATAAACTAATTTACAATGAACTTGCTTTTGGCATTGTAAAGTCAATTGCAATTAGTCCCACTTCTAAATGAGCCATAGACGTTTACAGCACAGAAGGGGGCTCATCTGACTCTGCGTCTGAGCTGGCTCTTTGCTAGTGCAATCCAAAATGAATCCCACTGCCCTGTTCTCTCCGTAGCCTTGTATCTTTCTCTGTTTCAAATATTTATTCAACTTTCTCTTTAAAAGAAGCAAGTGGTCTCAACCACTCCCTGTGGCAAAGCATTCTCAATAACCCACTGTAAAGAAATTTCTCCTAACCACCCTACTTGCATTCTTGGTGATAATTTTAAATTAATGACCCTTATCACCAACTCTCCAAGAGGGAATAGACTTTCCCTATTCACTCTTATAAAAACTCTTAATTTTAAAATCATCCTATTAAATCTCCTGTTAGCCTTCTATGCTCCAATGGAAATAGTCCCAGTATCTCAAGTTTCCTCATAACTATAGAGTCCCATCCCTGGCATCATCCTGATTAATCTATGCTCTCAAGTCATGGTTTGACTAGTTTCTATAATAGGGTGCTCAACTCTGCACACACTACTCTATCCGGTGTTTTTCATAAATTCATCTTTATTCTTGTACTTTATGCTCTTATTTGTAAAAAGCCAACATTCTTTGGCTTTTTTATGACTTTACCTGCCCGTGTACTTTCAAAGATTTGGTATTTGAACTCCTAGGCATCTGTTCATCCACATCCTTCAGCGTCTTTCCATTGAGTACACTCCCATCCATTTTTCCTCCACATTAAATTGCATCTGACATCAATCCACTAACCTGTCCTCTGAAGTCTCTTGCAGTCCACCTTACAGTTCGTGAAACCTACTTTTGTGTTGTTGGCAAATTTTGAGATTGTGTTCCCTATACCCAAGTAATCATCTATATATACAGAGAACAAACGTTGATCCCTGGGGTACATGACTTTCTCTCGTCTGCGCAGCATCCGTTTACTGTAACTCTTTGTTTCCTGTCCATCAACCAGCTTTTTATTCGTGCTGCTACATTTCCCCTTGTACCATACGCCATCTGAAAATCCAAATACACTATATCTGCATTTCCTTTATCCAATCAAGTCATTTCCTTTTTTTAAAAAAAACCTCTTAATTACATGACTTGCGTTTCTAATTTCTTACTAATTTGATCTCGAATTATAGCTTCAAAAAGTTTGCCCCAACTGACATTAGATTAACTGGTCTATAGTTTCCTGGTTTATCCTTCTCTCCTTTGTTGAACAAGGATGTTACATTGGCTACTCTCCAGTCCCCTAGCACAATTTGTGTAATTAAGGACATTTTTTAAAATTGTGGCTAGAGCCTCTGCTAGCTCTTCTGACTTCTTTCAACACTGAGGGTGCATGCCATCAGAGTCCGGTGACTAATCCACTAGAGCTATTAATTGTTTCAGAACCAGTTCCTATTCTATAATTAACTCATCAGTAGTTCTATATCATCCTCTAGTACACCTGTGTTGTCACTTCCACCATCATTTATCAAACCTGAAATTTACTGTGGCTAATTTTCACCTGTGAGCTATGTGTGATTTGGGTGGTAAAAGTTGCATACTTGTGACCATTCAAAGGGATACAGTAAATATTCTAGCTTGTTTTGCATAGAATTCTTTTTCTGATTCTAAATGCTTAAATCACATAATATTCACAAAAGAAGTAATGTATAGCATGCAAGCAATGGTTTTGTAATTGTTGCCTTCCACCATCTGCAACCTTCCTCGTGAGAGAATACACCAGAAACTCGCCCCATGTCAGTTTATTGGTGTCGCTATTTTAGTCAGCTTGCTAGGCAATGTGCAAGCACATTTTGTTTGCTTTTCCCACCTGGAACCCACAATGAAACATTGGAGTAGATTTTTATCTTCACCGCCTGGGCAGTAATCTGGCGATGCAGATCACACTGGAATAAAAATCAGACGGGTTCTATGAAGGGCTTGTGATTCGCCCTGCCAGATTATTGACCAAATAGTGAAGACAAAGATCTACACATTTCAACTCCCAGTGGGTAAAAGCACTTGTCAGTGCAATGCTAGACAGTACAGACCGGAACGTCCCAGGATCAGTTAATGGTCTGGCCTGAATAAGTTGACGTCAACTCCCATTGATCTCATTTTGGGGCGGGGGGTGGTGGGGGTAGCAAGGATTGTTAACTGTTGAGTTTTTGTCGATTTTTTTTTTTTTCCTAGGCCCTTTTTCCTGCAATAGATGCCAATCCCTGGCAAGCAATTTGCTTCTTTTTATTCCTCCCATCCCCTCTGCCAGAAGAGGTTACACAAACCTGGGTTGCATCTTTTCCTGCCGCTATTGTCATTACCATCTCCCATTCGCATATCAAACAGTGTTTGTAATAATGCTTACAAGCACTTGGAATCCAACCCTGAACCTTAAGTTGCAAGTAAATCTTAAATTTTATTTGATACCTCCAAATTGCACCTTTAAAAGTGACCAATTAACTACTTAAACGAATAACTTATTTAAAATTAAAACTTAAGGGGCCCGACATTAGGAGGGAGGCGGGTTGGCAGCGGGGGGGTCGACTGGGCGCGTGGGTAACCCACCCAGTGAAATCGGTGGGTTCCCCATGCGATCGTAAGTAAATTGAAGCCACTTACCTTGGCTTCCGGGTTTCGCGCTGGAAAGCTGCGCAGCGGGCGGACTGCGCACCCGCATCATAGGCTGTCAGCTGGAGGAGCCCTATTTAAAGGGGCAGTCCTCCACTGACTGATACTGCAGAAAGGAGCCAAAATTACAGCATAGAGCAGCCCAGGGGGAAGGCTGCTCCCAGGTTTAATGATGCCTCACTCCAGGTTCTACTGGATGGGGTGAGGAGGAGGGGGAGGACAGAAATCTTCTCCCCGGCAGACGGGAGGAAGTGGCCTGCCTCTGCCACCACGAAGGCCTGGCTCGAGGCGGCAGAGGAGGTCACCAGCACCACCAACATATGACACACCTGCATACAGTGCAGGAGGCACTTCAATGACCTAAGTAGGTCAGCCGAAGTGAGTACTTTTACTCATTCCCCTACACTCCGTCTGCCACGTCGCTGCCCCCACCCCACATCTCCTTCTGCACTGCCAACACTACTCTATCACATCACTCCTCACACCCACTCAAAGCTCATCCTCACCTCGCAGTACTCATCCCACCACTACCACTCAACCCAATCCTCATACAATCTCATGGCTCTGTCTCATATTCGCCCTCTTGTGCATCTCTTTCACGGTCAGCCTCACCCCACCTGCCACTACCTGTGTTGCAGCCACAGGGCATGCATCACGTGTAGTAGGAAGCGTAAGGCAAACGTGTCGTGAGCATGAAGGGAATGAACAAGGGTGTTTGAGGGTTTGTCATGGTTTTTACTTATATTTGATTTCTGATCAACTCACATTTACATATTACTTTGTCTCCACTTCTGCCACTTCTTGACTGGCTTGTGCAATAATGCCCTTTCATGAGGTTCTCCATGAACGCCCTTGATGCCACCCATTGGGTCACCCTGCAGTGGGTGTATGTGTAGTTGCATGACTACTTTATGCAGGTGCCTGTTGCGCAGCACTATGTTATGTAGCTCCATGTGGTGCAGGTGGATGGCATGCCTGGCGAGGCTGGTGATGTTGCTCGTTCTCCATTGGAGTGATGAATGCAGCAATGGAACCACCCCCCCCCCCCCCAATCTTGACAGTGTGAGGGGGTCCACAAAGTAGATAAATGTGTTTGGACAGCAGAGTTTAGTATATGATTTAATAATTTGAAGTGTGGAGACAACGGTGTGGCAGTCAAAGCTTTGAGGTGAGAGAGTGCCCTGCTGCAATGAATGAGGGTTTACCCCGCACCTGTTAAATGGACCTTTGCAGCTGCTGCTGGCTGCAACACGTCTGTTTGAACAGGGAGTGTTTCCCTCAGCGTGGGAAACACGCTCTGGGTAGTCCAAAATCTGAATCCTCCTAAAATCTTCAACTAATGAGGTCTGTAAATGACCTCAAGTGCCCAGATAATGATCTTAAGTGGGATCCCGCCGGCTTTGATTGCCAGTGGGAGTCCCGCATGCGGGGGCTGCGTGCGCACTGATTCACGTCATTGGGGAACCTGGAAGTAGGCGGGTTGGCGCCAGGCTCCGGACCCGCTCCGGGAATCCCCAATTTTAGGAGCCCCCCGCCACGAACGCAACCGCTCGGCCATCCGAAAATTGACCCCAAGGTGTCTAGTCTTATTTGAACATCTTTAAATTTAGGATGTGTGAGTGAACTTTGCTTTCCATGTACTTGCAGCAAAATCATTGCTGCTGTTACGATCATCTGAACTCCACTCCCCTCTCTTTCCCCCCCCCCCCCCCCACACACACCTGTAATTTAGCTGTTTACAGCATTTCATTGAACTAATTATAATCAAAATGGAAATGTGAAGAAAGTTAATTGATTTCTTTTCTCTTTCCCCACCCCTCATCCCTTTCCTCTCAAAGAATTTGCACAAGTACAGACTTATTGTATAGTAGGGTTCCTAGTTAATTTCAAGTTAAGTCCATTTATCTCCGGCATTCACCTCATTGAGGACTGGCTCCCTAGAGGGTGCAAAAGAAGATGCTTACTCCGACCCACAAAAATCTAGGTCTACACTATAGTCAGTTCTCTGAAGGTTAGGTTGTTTATATATTGGCAGAGGGTGAAAAGAAACAGCCAAAGCCATTTCAATTACAGTGGAAAAATTAACTGATTTGTTTGTATCGTTTAATTGGGGATTCATTTTGTTCAAAGCAAAAAAAAAAGTACTGAACTACAACAATAAGCTACTTTACGTCTCTCCTGGCATTGATTTAAACAGTCGCAGGCCCACAGTTTGCAAACCACTGCCGTATAGTAACTTGTCTCAATTCCAAATTAAAACATTGTTGGTCAGAAAATATACCTCACCGGGTTTATGCCATGCACGGTTCTTATCTGTTGTCAGAGGCCATCTGCAATGAAGAGAAGATTTTGACCTGCCCACAGAGCTCTTTTGCTTCTGCCTGTTTGCTCATTGCTGTCAATTATTGCCCCAGGGACACTTGACCAGGCAGAAGTGGAAATGAGAGATGATTGATGAGGCAGAAGTGGAAGAGATATTAGTTAAAAGGTGGCGGATGGATCTACGCTCATTCCTCCCCATGCCTTTAAATTTCTTGCTTGGTCCACATTAAAAAGCTCCATGATCCAGAAATAGACCCTGGTACACCATTTGAGATCTGCCTGTTTAACATCGTTATTTGATCAGCCTTGAAGAAATAGCTGAGCGTAACACTATTAAAATATGCACGTGTATTTATTGCAGGAAGCAAGAAGAACTTGTACAACAGGTGCGGAAGAAGTTGGAGGAGGCACTGATGGCTGACATGCTGGCACATGCTGAAGAATCTGGAAAGGAGTCCGATATAACACCAGATAAAGAGGAAGATGTATAGCCAAGGTATCTTGAGGATGGAGAGAATCTCTGTTCATTTCCTGTGAACTTTTATACGTTGTATTGAGCTTCCACTAACAAGACATACATCTCAAAGTATACCTTTTTACATTCAGCATCCTCCATACTCTACTGGAGTTGAGCCAGGTTGATTGATCTGGGAAAGCGACATAGTGGCTGAGAGCCCCTAGTGGCACTTTTGGTATCAGTATATGGTGAAATTGTCTAGTGCCAAGCTACGTAATACCTATGCTACTATGTGGTGTTACAAAAAGCTGCATACAAGTTTCTCCACCCAGGAACAAATTTCTTTATCGTCTACATTTCTTGTGTTTGTGAATCTAATATTTACATTTAAAATCTTACTTTTGGATAGTGTTTAGTTTATAGTTTTGTTCCTGAATTATTTGGAGATTGGTCAGTGATATTTAAAAAATGTTGTCATCAATTGCTTGTGCTTTGACTAACTTCTATTTCCTTGCTCAACATCTTTGTCTTAGTTGATAGAAGAGCCACAGATTTAGCTTCATGGTGCCAAATAACACCATGTTGACTTCAAGCCAAATTTGGCTTTTAAGTGCTGTATGGCTCAGATTTTCTTTGTCAGTGTTTATTAGGACCGGCTTCATATAGTGTCTAGAATATATTAGTTGGCATAAGCACAAAAGAAAATTGGCCAAACCTGTTCAACCAGCATTGCTGCACCAACCAGTGCTGGACATGACTTGTGAACTCCCCTGTTCGTGCCAACTAGCAAAGGAGGCAACCAAATCCAAGTCCTATGTGCTTGGTGCTGCCACGTCAGGGGAGGCACCAGCCAGCACTAATCCTGAAGAGGGTTTGGGCCAGAAGTGTGCAGAATGCTCCAGTCAGCAAATGGGAGGAGTCATCTCCCAAGGAAAAAAATGATCTATCTAGGGACCATTCACTTGATTAGAGAACCTTTTGGTGTGTTCAAAACCTTGCCCATTCTACAGTTGAATGTCATAGTTCCAGAAGTCCCTACACTTGGGATGGAGCTTTCCCTTGCCTCACATCTTCCAAAGCCACTAACCCTATGGCCTTTGTGATTGGTCATTTCTACCTTCCTTTGTGCCACCACCCAGGGAGTTTGGGCTGATATGCAGATATAACTCAGGGTAACAGCCAATGTAGGCTGGTGTATTAAGAGTCCATCAACCTGATTCAGTGGCCATGTTTCAGGTGTCGACCCAATATGGAAAGGCTATTGCCCAGAATATGGATTCTGAACTTGCCAATCACAAGACCAAAGCTGGATTCATGGAATAGATAGATCTTTCACTGGGGTTCTGTCCAAATCAGATTGCCTGTCACACAATCCAGTGATCCAGGTTCACTCAATTACTATGCTTCAAGCAACGGAGTTTATGGTCCTTTTCACCCCAACCCCGCCCCCATTCATTGAGATCCTACATCAGACTATCTAAATGCAGCAAGAGGCTGTAGTGCATCATGTCAACACACACCCATGATCTATGGCCCAGTGACTCGATCTGCTAGCTGGTTTGGCTGTGATTTTTTTGTATTCCTTTTGGGACTGCAGCAACGGCTTCAACAGATATTGTTTGATGGAGCAGGGCTCTTTTAACAGTCAAGTGGAGGAGCTTTGAGAAATTCAAATGCTACCAAAAGCATCCTCAGGTAACTCCCAGAATCGGGCAAAAAGGCTGTGCTCCCCATTACTTATAAACCTGCCCTGCCTACAGGCTTAGAGAGGGATTCCAGTCACCACCCTTTTGTGGCTTTGGCTCGGGTTTCAAATCTACATACCACCAAGAAAGAAAGGTTTAGGGCAGTAATGTTACTTCAAGCCATTCAGTTGATGTGTCCATGTGATTATCTGGCCAAAATGTCAATTTCCATGTTGCCATTTGGACTCGTCAGTACAGGTATCTTGGGTTAATTTTTTTTTCAAAATCGTAGTTATCAATTTGGGTAGGTTTTTTTGGCCTCCATGTGGATGCGTGTGTTTAAGCTGTTAAACCGGGCTTCAGATAAGCTCAGGCAGCCTTTTGATAAGGATTTCTAGTATGCTGCGGATGTTGCTATGCTAACATGCAGAAATTAATACCACATAAGTCTCACTCTGTAACACTTCTGGCATAAAGAACTTACTCCTATTTGTCTCTTCCTTAATTGATATAAATGCTTCGGCCAGGAAATAATTTGATAGTAATCTAAATCACAGTTTCCGTCTTTTGAGCCTGGGTTTGAATCCAGCTCAGTTTTTCTTTCTGGCACCTAAATATTCAAGGTGAGATGAGTTTGGACATCTCAAGCTTACATGGGCAACCTTTTACCTACTAATTCCATAATTATATTGGCAGTTTCAGGCTCCAAAAAATGATGTCACACTGTCTTGTACCACAGTGTTTAGACTGGATGGGCTCACAGGGAGGGAGAAAAAGAGGATTGTGGAGGCAACAAAATATGGCTGTTCCTGCTCCTTGTAGTGGCCTGTTTTTTTATACAAGATGCATTATAACTTGCCATGTAATATTTTAAAAGCTCATGTTTGGTATTATGAATGAGCACTTAATATATTATCTTGTGTGGCTGGGTTATAGTCCATTGTTGGGAGTCCTGGGGGATGGGGAGCTTTATCCTACATCTGACGTGAGGCCAGTTGTATGTGTGGTTGTGTACCACATCTTTGTTTATTATGCCATCAGGGAGCCCACGTCTTGGACTGCTATACTGTGTTTCTGGCTAAGCGTTTTGAAATATTTGCTGCAGCATACTGTGGAACCAGCTGCCACACTCTATACATTTTAGTGTAGTATGCTCTCATTAAAGAATCAAAAAATGCATTGGAATGTCATTCTGTCCTTTGACATCTGGAACCTGGGTCAGAATCTAGACTAGTTAGAAATCCATAGCAGGTTTTCAGTGAAATTCAGTTTGGCGGGCCCAGTCAAGCGCCAGGTTCCGAAGTTATCCCAATTCACAACTGGCACAAATAAAGGAAGGTGTTCAATGACTTAGCAAAGAGGCTTAATGCTTGCCTACAACAATATGTGATACAAATTTTTTTCCTGCAATATGAATTTTCATTTGTTTTCTTGGCAGGAGATTATTAGAATCCAATATTTTTCAGGGAAATGTGGACATAAAGACGAGTGAAATATTCGTAAGGATGAGAATCACTGATTGATTAAATGAATCATTTGGAATTTCCACATCCAAACTTGTTTATAATATGTTTGAAGAACTACTTTTCCAGTTTTAAAAAAGTGCTTTTTGTCAGATGGAAACAGTCATTGTGATGGGCATGTAGACCATTGCCAGTAATCATTTTTAAACCTGAAGTTTGTTTTTATATGCTCACATTTTTTTAAGCTATGTAAAATACTGTAAAATTTGATATGTGCAAGTTGTCTATTGGTAGGTATATCCTTCGTTTGTGATTTAATCGTGAAATAAGCATATGTACATCTTTGGTGACTAGAGCACTAAAGAATGAATCCAGTATTTCTAGTTTTGTATGTTACGTTTCTAGAACATTGCATTCTTAATCCTGTAATGAGGCATACTGCAAAATGGAAACTGCATTCATGCATGTTCTGTGGAAAATTGTTTTGAAACAGTGTTTTATAATGCATGTTTCCAATTCATCCCCTACCCTCAGTAAGTGTACATTATGTGTAGTGGAACCAAACTGTAAAAGCTGGAATAGCTTGTCAATAAAATATAATTGCTAAGTGTTTTCTATTTGAACTGGTGATATTTTGGGGGTGAACTCAAATATTCCATGGGATTAGATGATAGTCATTTACAGTACTTCTCTTGCTTCAGTTTTGGCTTCAGCTGCAGCCTACATGTAAATGTAATAACTGCCAAAGATCCAAAGTAAACTAGTTTCGGAGTCTCAATCCACAGCACAAAAAAAGCCCATAACAACAAAATGGTCATTATTAAAAGATCCATTAAGAATTGTCATGTTTTGGGAGTTTTTTCACAGAAGTTATGTTTGAAGTTTTTTAAACTGTGATGTCACACAGGTTTAAAAAACCACTGAGGCAAAGAGTATTTGTTACTGGGTCAGGTATTGATGATGTATTGAAGCCAGACGAGCTAGTTTTTGAAAGTGTGTTCTCAGTGAGTTCTGTAGTTAGTTGAATCAAGGTCAGATTTGATGACCTCTGTTACTTGGTACATTCACTTGGTACATTCTGTAAAATAAAATAGCTTAACAATTCTTACCTCGCCTTAAGTTACCAAGTGTTCCAGTACGCTTTGGGAAAAATTGGATGAGGGCGCATGTGAAAAATGTGATAGCCAGTTCAGATCACAGGGGCGTCCTGTTGCACCCCCAAGTTATGCTGTCATATAATTAGTAAGAAAGACTTGCATTTATATAGTGCCTTTCACGATCTCAGGACATCCCAAAGCACTTTACAGCTATTGAAGTACTTTTAAAGTGTAATCACTGACAATGTAGTAAACACGGCAGCCAATTTACACACAGCAAGGTCCCACTAACATGAATGCGATGATGACCACAATCTGTTTTAATGGTGTTGGTTGAGGGATATATATTGGCCAGGACACTGGGGAGCACTCCCCTGCTCTTCTTCAAAACAGTGCCATGGGATCTTATACGTCCACCTGAGAGGCCAGACGGAGCCTCTGTTTAACGACTCATCCGAAAGAAGTCATCTCTGACAGTACAGCACCCCCTCAATACTGCCCTAGAGTGTCGGCCTAGATTTTGTGCTCAAGCCTCTGGAGTAGGGCTTGAATCTACAACATTCTGACTCCAAGGCAAGAGTGCTACCACTGAGCCACAGCTGACACCAATTGGACAATACAGGCACATTCCTGAACGTAAGATGTTTGGACCACTTAAGGGAATGATCACCACTACTATATTTGCAAGAAAATCCAATGCAGATCTGAAACTTGAAAAAGACAACCTTAAATTATGGTACTTCTTGTGTCAGCCTACCAGTTGTACAAATCAAACCTGTCTGAAAAATATTTTGATTACGCATTTTCATGTAATGTTTTCTTTCCTTATGACAGAATCTTGCACTGAGCAAATGGCTTGCTTCAATGTCCCAGTCAACTACACTCTAAATTGGCCACAATTTTGTGCATGAGTAGCATGGGGTGAATTGGCCGCCAGTTTTCCCTCCCTCCGAATGCCTAGCCTTCACTTGACTGTTTCCCTGATGGTCTCAATTGTGGCAACACTTGGTGTAGGGAATTGTAGATGCAGCCTTTATGATACATTCTGAAGTGTGTAGTGCTGATCAAGTAATTACAATCATCTTGTGCTTAATCCATGTGTAGTGTAGATGAGAAAAGGATTATTTGTGCACTCAATTTTGTGACAGTATAAAGGCTGTGTTACTGCTATCTGTGATTTGCTGACAAAATGTACCTTTCTGCAAGCTGAGAACTAGTAATTCTCCAGTAAGGGCATGAGAGCTTAAATTAACCATCATGGATTTGAACTCCAAATCAGAAATCTAGTGCTCTTGCACTGGAGCTGCCAGAAGTTCTCATTGAATACACTTAAATGATGTATTAAAGCAGCTAATTTGCACACTCTTAAACTTTCAAGCCCCTTTTTTGTTCTTTCCACAAATTATTACCTGGATGAATAAGCATATGAATTGCTAACAGCTCTACCGCTGCTACTCATGAGCTAACCATTAAGAAAGTTTGCAAGAATGATTAAGTGAATGTAAAAAGATAATAGGGAAATTAGACTAGAGTAGATACCTAAGATTAAGATATTGGCACTAGCACAATGCCCAGTGACTCCTCTTCGCTTTCTTCCCTTTCCCCACTCCCAACGAAAATTAGAAAGCTCTAGTATTCATTTAGTGCTTCTGCAAATGATGTAAGTAAGACTGGTGAATCATGAGCTCGAATGTGATTGATTTAATGCATTGTTACACCCTCAGTAAGTGCTTCTTTCAGCAAGATTGACCCATTAGTATTACTTTGGGGTAGAATTGCTAGTAAAACATTCCATGTGGATTCTTGTATTTTCAGTATTTCCTTACTTGAGCTGTAAATTTTCAACTTCCACCTGTTCTGTTGTGACAATGGCGTTTACCTCAAAATACAGTTCATCAAAAGGTTTGTTGTAACTCAGCTAAGTTTTGCAAAATGTAAATTACACCTACATGTTAATCAAAATTAGTATAATTACCTTGAATTTATGCTGAGGTACACTTCACACGGTTTGGTAGTCCTCCAGTACCTAGCCCATTTTGTGAGCTCTGAACAGTTGTTGGCTATTTTAGTTTTTTTTTGGTGGGGGGTGGCATTTCAGCTGAGTTTGTTCCTGTCCAGCTGTACATACTTTCTAGCAGGGATAGGTTTTGCTGTGGTCTCCCTACTTGAATTGCCTGCCAAAACTCACAGTTTGACCTCCTACACAAAGAATGGCCACTTGGGCGTAAACAAGGTTCTGAACAGCTGAAAGGAATTCTACCTCAATAATAGGAAGCACCTTCAGGAGAGGAGAGACTTCACAAGAATCTGGAGAATAATCCCAACACTGAAATCCGTTTCTGTTGACCATTTTCACGGTCTTGGGCCAGCTGATGAATCATCCAAGCACATAAGCGATATAGGTACAGTTCCCTGCTTGTTAGAAGACTAATGTTAGTAATTATCACTTTGTGTATAACTAATACTGATTGGGAAAGTTTTGCTGAATAATGCAGACCTCCCTCTCGTTGAGTTAACTATCGGGTGTCAGGATGACCCTTGTTTCCTTTAAGACAGGCTTGTATATAAGTTCAGCATCTTCTATTTAGCCTCTTTAGGGGGGTCAGTGCACAGCCTTTGATACTAAATATCTATATTCCTGTCTGCCTACTCATTCACACAGATGAAGCTCCCTTGTTTAACAAGTGTCACCCAAACTAACTGCTGTTCAGCTTTGTGCATGCATCGTGTTACAAAATTGGGATTGCTGTAGATACCCTCTTGGGTTCAGTGGCATCAGTCCCTCTTGTAAGCAGTCCAAGCATCTTATTTTTATGGGACTTGACTCATATATATGCGAGATATACGATAGCAGGCTCCGGGGAAGTAACTTATGATCTTGCCTTGTGGCCTGCACCAGATATCCATGTCTTTTAACTATCTTTCATCTGACTTTTGATCCACATCTCAGCCTGAGGCTGTGCTGAGATACTAACTCGTATTGAACTTCACCACATTGTATTGCAACATTTAAACCAGATTGATTCTATGGCAAAATAGTCCAAAAAGTCCTGAGATGTGACACGTGGAGTGGGCTCTATTCTGTTAAGCTTAATGCAAATTTTGGGAGTGTTCCCTGTCTTTCTGCTTTCCATTGCTGACTATTAAATATTGCTGTACTGTAATTAGAGTTTAGATAGCATTCCCAGATCCTTGCTATTACACTTGTTAATGGCAGTGTTTCTATGACTTCTTGAATGGGTGATTTGGTTTTACCAATTTTACTATGACCATCATTTTGTGAATTCAGGCCCTCATAGGAGCTTTGAGAACTTGCAGCCCTCATCACCGAGATGTTCTTCACTTAGTGTTCTAAAATCTAACAGCATTCTGAAAACTTCAACCTGCCATGACACAATATTTTCCCCTCCAAATCTGACCCTGCAGTAAATTCTGTGAACAATGACCATTGCAGATCAAATTTTTATGTTGAGCTGTACAACCTAATTTACAATAGAATTTTTACCACAAAAACTTTTTTAAAGTCAGGTAGATTAAAATAATATTTAGGAATATGTGGTCATAGCACCACAACATATATTTAAACAAATACGAGTTTCTTGTTTGCTAGATTTATTCATTTTGGTATGCTTTCAAAATGCTCCTATCACAGTAGGCTCAATTATGATTATTTTTGGAGTATTCCTATGATACTAATGGCGCATTGACAGTTTATATCCCTTGCCTGTGTAGTAGTTATCCAATCTTAGTAAAGGTGCGACAGTACAATTGGTTTTAGTGTCCCTAGGCCAGGAATGAGGGGAGAATATTGGCTATGGTTCCCACTCCTAATTACTAAAGTAAGTGATTTGGCATGGTATGGCACGACATAACATCCTGTGAATTTGTACACTTACTGCATGTAGTAGAATTTATTATAGAAATTACAGCACAGATGGCGCCTGTGATACCCGTTTTAAGGCTAGCTGTTCAACTGGAGCTATGTACTATGATCTCATTTTCCTGTTCTTTCCCCATATTCTTAATTTACATTCTTTTCAAATTCCCTCTTAATAGAATCATTGAAAATGATTGTTACAGGACTACAGCTTTGTATAAAAAGACATGGGCAGTGAAAACGCCAATTTCTTAGTGAACATCAATTATGATAAATCACTTGTCGCAACAAATTACATGCCCCACTGATCACTGTCCAATGATCCCTGCTGAAAGTTGTATGTGTGGATTTTGGGCGAGGACCGAATCAGGCTTGGTAATGATGCCCCAATGGTTGAATCATATCCCTACACTTACTATTCAGGCTCAAACATGAAGTAAAATTTCAGAGGGTTGTTCTGTGAGGTACCATCCCAGCATAAGTCACCCTCTTCAAGAGAGGAGGGATAAGGGAAGCAAGTTTGAGGGAAAATTGTAGGAGGATGAAAAAAAGCACTTAATCTTTGAGAACCACACAAAATCATTACAGAAATTGTATTTAATCAGCCTGTCACTAAAGAAAATACAGTTTGCTGTACAGTCATTATGGTGCATGGGGGTGTATTACTGTGAGAAACTACGGTACCTTGTGTTCTCTGCGTAATTCCAAAACTATTAATTTTACTTTTCTGATGCACTTCTGCATGCTTTAATAGAATTCAGAGTTGCAGATCACACTTGTTTGATAATTTAGTAGAATCAAAATGATTTTACATGATTCAGTATATTTTGTTCAATGCTTAGGGAGGCATTACTACTGGAACAAGAAAAAAAATGTTGCATTGAATTTTAAGAAAAACTCAGAGGCCAATGTTTCTGACCCTGACATCTGCCCCTTTTTTTTGTAATAAGATGCACAATTTTCAAATAAAACCTCAGATGAATATATTTACCTTTGTTCACATTTTTTTAACTAAAATTAATCAGTCTGAAGCAGGAGAGACCACTTTCTAACCACATCTATTTTTTTCTTTAGATACCCTAGAGAAAATGAACTGATGTTCATTTCCATGGTAATATTTTTCTATCGTGCTACAATTTTTTAATATATGTATGTAGTGGGGTGAAATGTTATATGGATCTATAGGGCTATTATTCCTTCTGAGAAAATTACACTTATACAGATAAAATAGTTAGAAATTTATAACAATTAAGGAGAATATGTGACATTATTCTCCAGGAATATCTTAGCAACTACTGACTGAATTGGCATGAAATGAATAAGAAGTTATTTTACTCTAATAAACCCATTAAAATATGCTCATCATTGGCCTTGATCCCCTGCTGTGTATGATTTCTGCATTTGGATTCTTCACTTTTGTTAAAACATCTATATATCTCAGATGCAATTTTATTTATTTTCTATTACAGGTGTTACAATTTGGAGTTTCTCCCAACACTATTTGTGCTTACAACAACAAGACAGTTTCCATGGGTAGGCCTATGCATCCTAGAACCAAAACTCACCACCTTATGTGTGGAGTGAATGGGATAGTATACTGCCGGATTAATGATTACCCTGTTGCAGAAGTATTTTGCACCAGAATAACATCCAGGATACTCACGTTGTGCTCTTAACACTTTTGATAGGTGGAAAACATCTCAGATTAAAACTACAATTTGAATTTATTACAACAAATAGATTCACACATAAGCAAACAACAACAACTTGCATTTTTATAGCATTTTAAAGTAGAATAATATCCCAAGGTGCTTCACAGAGGCATAATCAGATAAAATCAATGACGAGCCAAAGAAGGAGATATTAGGAAAGATAGGTTTTAAGGAGGGTCTTAAAGGAGGAGAGGGACATGTAGAGATTTAGGGAGGGAATTCTAGAGCGTAAAACCTAAATGAATACAGGATATCGATTCTTAACTTACTACTTCCGGTCTTCAAAATAACAAAATTCTTTGAAGTAGCCCTCTATTCTTTCTCAACAATCAATAATTAAAATATTATGCATAGCAATACTTTCCTCACCATTAAGATGAGACTTTGTTTTCAGTAGGACTGTGGTGGTCACTCCTACCAATGGTATCATGGACAGAGGTGTCTGCAATAGGTAGATTGTTGAGAACAAGGTCAAAGTAGTTTACTCCCTCATATTGATTTCTTCACCGCCTAACGCAGTCTGGCAGCTATGTCCTTGAGACACTTCGGCCAGCTCAGTCACTCGTGGTACTACCAAGTCACTCGTGGACATTGAAGTCCCCTATCCGTTGTACCTTCTGTGCCCTTGCTTCCTTCAGTGCTTCCTTCAAGTGATATTCAACTTGGAGTATTGATTCATCGGCTGAGACGAAGTAGTAGGTCGTAATCAGCAGGAGGTTTTTTTGGCCTTATTTGACCAGAAGCCATGAGACTTCACAGGGTCCATAGTCAATGTTGAGGACTTCCAGGGCCAAGCCCACTCAACTGTATACGACTGTGCTCCTATCTCTGGTGGGTCCATCCTACTGGTCGGCACAGGATTGATTGTACGCCCGTAATTTGTAATATGTAACTTTCCTCCACTCAATTCATTTTGCGAGAAAAATAACCCTGCTTTCATCGGGAGAAGCTGCTGTAGTTTCGGTAATGAGTTCTGTTTGCTGCGGTTCGTAGGCTCTTTTTAAATAGACTCTGTAAATAGACTTTGTTTGTTTTGCTGTTTGCGGAGTATATCGACTTTGTTTGCTGTAAAGTAGATTGCTGCAAGCCCTGCCGCAAGTCCCGCCCCGCCTCCAACTCATTGGCTGACACAGCGGGGTCAATAAACACTGTGTCCAATTCTGGACACCACACTTTAGGAATGGTGTCAAGGAGATTTACTGGAATGGTACCTGGGAAGAGGGACTTCAGTTATATGGAGACACTAGAGAAGCTGGGATTGTTCTCCTTCGAGTAGAGACAGTTAGGGGGATATTTAATAGAGGTGTTCAAAATTATGAAGGGTTTTGATAAGAATAGATAGCGAGATACTGTTTCCACTGGCAGGAGGGTTGATAACCAGAGGACACAGATTTAAGATAATTGGCAAAAGAACCAGCAGGAGATGAGCAGAATTATTTTTACGTAGTGAGTTGTTATGATCTGGAATGCACTACCTGAATGGGTGGTGAAAGCAGATTCAATAGTAACTTTCAAAAGGGAATTGGATATATACTTGAAAAAGAAAAATTTGCAGGGCTGTGGGACTAATTGGCAAGCTCTTTCAAAGAGCCGGGACAGGCATGATGGGCCGAATGGCCTCCTTCTGCGCTGTAAGATTCTATGATTCAGGCAGACAAGGTCAATTAATATTTGTCTCGGTCTTGGTTTGTATCAAACAAAGCAAAGTTTAATATTGCTAAATGTCAACTGAATGCCGATTCATGGGCGTTTTTCTGCTCATTGGTGTCTTAGATAACTGGCTGCACAATATATTAATGTCCACTATTCCAGGTATTCAAAGAGCTTAGCCCAGATCATGAAACAGGTTAGTTAAGTGAACTGACAAAGCATCAAGCGTCCTGGTTCTGATTGACAGTTATGTCTGACACCTGTGAGAAGGAGCAGGGTCAATAATTGGCTGGAGTCTCTTTTATTGACAGTTCTGTGGCCTCAAATTAGAGGATAATCTGCAATTTACTGAGTTTAGCTTGTCATTCCGCAGTCCTCAGCCAGCAGATTGTCTGGTTAGTTTCACTCAATGGTTGCATTGCGCCACGATTGTTAGGGATCTAGTTATGTTGAAAGATACCCCAGGAACAGCATCTTTATTGTTTTTAAATATATGTATCATGAAAGATAGAAAAGGTTGTATTTGCATGATTTTGCGCTGATTACTGTTCATTTGCTTATTTCATGTGAAGTAATTGTTTGTTGGTTTATAGTCTGTTTTTTGATCTGAAAGAAGGCATATTCAATCCACCTGTCAAAGACTAGGAGAACCAAATGGCTGCATGCGATACCTTCTAGTAAACCAACATACAATGTCAAGGGTTCACTGTTCGATTCGTGGGTCTTGCTATTATTTAACCTAGATATTGAGAAGGTAAAGACACAGTCCAGTTCATAAGGAACATGAGGTTAACTTACGGGAGTAGTTGGTGACACTGAACCCAGTAGAATATCTAATGTAAAACCCAAAGACATAATATTGACATTATTAACACTTCAAGTGCTGGTCATGATATTTGCTGTAGTAACCATGTTCTAATCAGTTCCACTTTAAGGAACCAAGAATCCTTTGAAAATACAAAAATAAATGGCACTTTTTTCTTGTCAATTTTTCTGAACCAATTTTCTCTCTTTTTCTTGTTGGGCACAAAGCACCCTTCAGTCTTTCATCCAAGTATCCATTGTTCATGTGTGACAATGTCAGAAGGCTATTTGAATATAGGGGATGTCATACCCAACCTAGATCTTGTCCTCACTCAAAATGTACTTCAAGCAGGAATTGATGGATAGCAATCAGGAGCAGGAACTCTGGCAGATTTTTCTCCTCTCTAACTCAGAGGCACTGAGGCCAATTGTTGCACCCCTATTACCAAAGGCACACCTGGGACCTACTTGGTCTATTAGTTGAGTTTACTCGACTGGATAAACTTACTGGACCATTAAGGGTGCAAAAGCAGTAATTTGTTAACATTTTAGAAACTTTGACAACATACTTGGACAGAGCAGGTATAGAATTTTTAAAAACAATGTCATTTAAGTAGATGTTATAATAGATATAACATGGATACTTAGTAAGTACTGCATACCTATGTGCATGTAACAGTAACATAAGCAACAAATGTTTTGAGCATCTATTCCATTAGTGGTAAAAAAAAATGGATGCTAAACTCACATTTCTGGTGGGTTTTTTTTGTAATACTCTGCAGAGTCAGAGATTTAAATATAATTGAAATTATTACTTGAGAACCAAAGAAATTAATCATAAACTATAATTTGCCCTATGGTAGATTTTTGTTATAATACTTCAAACTTAACTACAAGGAGAATAAATTGATTGTGGCTCAAGGATAGGCTTCCAATATTCAAGTTATGATGTATTTAAAACTCATGTATTAATACTTGAAATGTGACTCATTACCAAGTTGACTTTCAGCTGTATCCATGCTTTGAACTACGAATGTTGGACCTCACCAAATGAATGTTTACATCACAGATCAAATAGAGTGTCCCATTTGTCTGGCCTGCACTAGTTGAGTTTCTACATTACAATTAGCTGAATCTTAAAAATAATTTCTTCTACGTGCCCTAGCTATTCTGAATATCTGTGTCCAATATAACTAGTGGAACATTATTCCATGTGTATTCGGAAAAAAAATTATTTTTGCTGTCTACTTTATATGTGTACAATTCCTCATGTAAAATCATTTGCTATCATTGATTTGGTTTCCCCATAGATTCGTGGTTGGATAAGTTTATATAGTCTGCATTGAGTCCTACCAGTTAAGTCATACTTAAATAAAGAAACCAAGATGAGATTTTTAGCTAAATTTGTTTTGTATCGTAGGTCAAATATTCTCTAAATGAAACAATACTTTTCATTTAGTACAAATTTATACAATATGGGGAACTTAGAAAAAAATACGACTTGGATAACTAATTCAGTTTTGGTCTCTGTCATCATAACACCATAAACAGAAACTGCACAAAAATAATTAAAATCCATTCTTACTTAAATCAGTAAAGGCTTCCTGCACCCTGAATGGAATCATTATTTGGGTTTAATGCCTGTAAATTGTTCCTATTCCTAATCCGGTCCACCATGCCAATTTGAACATAGCTTAAATAAATTAGCCCAATTGGAACATTTTTTTTAAAAAACAGGAAAAGGCTATTGACCCAAACTAGCCAATTCCTTTCAGAGATCATCCCCATGTGTCTTTTCACCATCTACTTCAATCCCTTTTTCTCCAGAAACACTTCCAATTGTCTCTTAAATCCATTTATGCCTCAGCTTCAAAAGCATTACCTGGTCATTTATTCCATAAATCTTTTGCCCTCTGGTTGAAAACGTTCTACCTAATTTTCCTCCTTACTACCAACTTACTAATCTTTAACTTGTTTCTATTGGTAGACGAACCCTTTACGAAAGTGAACTATTTACCTGGAGTTAAATACAGCTTACCTCACTTTAGAGGCACTGTAGACACCTGCAATATGGTTCCATTCTGAATTACTTTTTGTTTAAAGATCAGTGAAAATGCAGTCTACTTAAACCCTTGCTCTAATAAATATAAATACTGTAATGTGCTTTAAGAACTTAAATGCTTTAACTTATACCAGACTCAGTTCTTGTTCATGTTATTTTCAATTCCCTTGTTATCAAAAATTATGTCCAAAAAGGACACTATCCTATCCAAACACCTCTCATTGTTTACATCAGGAGGTATAGTTTCAGTAGATGTGAGACAACTACCTCAGTTTTTCTTTTCCCTGAGATAGAAAACTGGAGCACATAGGGCAAATCTAAGCATCAGGCCAACCTGAAATATTAACTTATAGCAATCTGATTGTGAAACTATCATTTCCATCTCGAGCTGTGTTCTGTCATTGTTGCCTCATTTCTGTATAAATTTTGAGCGTTATTTACTTACTCTTGACAAATCCAGGCTGACATTTCGGTGCAGTACTGCCACATTGCTGAAGTGTTGAAGGAGCCATCCTTCAGATAAGACTTTAAACCTAGGCTGCCTTTTCCAGTGGTCCATGTGAGTGTTAAACATCTCCTGGCACCATTCAAAGAAGATTATTCAGTCTTCCTAGTATCCTGACTAACATTCCTTCCTCAACCATAAACAAATTAACTGGCAATTCATCTCATTGGTGCAAAATGTACAAAATGGCTGTTGAATTTTGCTACATCACAACAGTACTGTACTTCAAAATAATTAATTGTTTGAGAAATGCATTGAGATGTTCCCGAAGATGTGATGAGATGGTATTTGTTCCTTTTTTTCCTTTCCTGCACGCACTGATCCTCATCTCCATGTATTCTATAATAGCTGAAAGATAGAGCAGATAACTTCCTCTTTTTGACTTTAGGTTCCATTACCTCTTTCTAAGTACAAGACTTGTGATTTCATGGTGTGCCATCTTAACTCCACAGAATTGGGTAAAAATATCTGATAAAACTCATTACACAAAAAAAGCCAAAGTTCAACATACATGGTAGAGCATTATAGTGTCTTGAGTTTGAATTCCAGCTTAACTTGAAATTTGCTTGCCTTCATTGGGTGAGTTTTTCCACTTTGGGGACTTTACCTTAGGGATTATTCCGACGGTCTGATGGAATTGGTATGATGGAACTTGAGCAGCAAAGAGATCTTAAAAGCTGAAAAAGTGAAATATATATATATATATATATATATATACATGTACAAAGTTGTGTGAAGTGGATAATTTTTCTTTAAAAAAAATTGGTAATTCAAATTAATAATTCTAAGTCCTTACATTAAGAATATTTCACATTAACAATCCATAAAAAAATAAAATAAAACCTGAAAACTATAATTGGTTTTGAAATTATGTGATTTAAAACCAAATTCTGCCCTTATTAATGTATTATCATAAATATTTTATTGGTAATGTTCATGTATAATTTACTGGGATATGTGATCCTAACAACTACCATATATCCATGAGTTTTGTTAGGAAATCACAATATATAAGACTAAGGAAATGTGTTTATTTTTTTAAATTTCAAAATATACTTTATTTTATAGAATTTAAAGATACACACAGTTCAAAGTAAATATCACAATTCCAAACCAGTACATTTCAAACCAAGAACACTACAGATCGTACGCAAAGCGATCTCATTATTACAGTTCAAACACAGTATTTCTTATGACTCGGTGTACAATACAAGGTGAGGTGGCCTTTACCCATAGAGTCTTTGCGCAGGTCGCACCTCTCCTCACTGCATCCCGCAGCACGTACTCCTGGACCTTGGAGTGAGCCAGTCGGCAACACTCGGTCGTGGTCAGCTCCTTCAGCTGGAAGACCAGCATGTTTCAGGTGGACCAAAGGGTCTCCTTCACCGAGGTGATGGTCTTCCAGCCGCAGATGATATCTGTCTCCGTGTGTGTCCCGGGGAACAGCCCGTAGCGCACAGCGTCCTGTGCTAGCGAACTGTTTGGGATGAACCGGGACAGAAACCAACGCATCTCTCTCCACACTCTCTGCGCAAAGGGGCAGCCTATCAGGAGGTGGAAGATGGTCTCCTCCCCACTACAGCCTCGAGGGCAGCTCGCAGTGATGCTGAGGTTCCACGCATGTTGGAAGGACCGCACTGGGAGGGCCTTTCTCACCACCATCCAGGCTACATCCTGGTGCCTGTTGGTCAGTTCCGGCAACGAGAAGTTCTGCCAAATGGCATCAACTGTCTGGTCGGAGAAGAAACCGATCGAGTAAACCCTCTCCGTTCCTTGCAGGACTCTTAGAACGTTTCTTGTCGACCATTGTCTTGACGGCCTTGTGGTCGAAGGGGTTCCTCCTCAGAAACTTTTCCACCTGGGACAGGTGGGGGAGGGGAAACGGTCCAGTTGGACGGGACGTCCTGCACCTGCTTGGCCAGCGTGGCCAGACCTAGCCTTCTCGTGTGTTGGACAGGCAGAAACCCAGCACGCAGTGACACTTGGTACTGGAACTTTACACGTATCCCGAGGCAGCCACACGCAAAGGTGGCCATCAGGATCAGAGTGACGTCGGGAACGCTCTTCCCCTACTTTGTCTGGGGGCTTGTACATGGTGGCCCTGTGGACACGTTCTACCTTGGACCTCCAGACAAAGTGAAAGATATTTCAGGTGACTGTGTCAGCGGAGTTGTGGGGAATGGGCCAGACCCTGGCCACGTAGAGCAACACCGCGAATACTTCACACCTTATCATCACTAGGTTCCTGCCGGTTATGGAGAGGGATCGCCCCACCCACATACCAAGCTTTTATTTGGCCATGGCAATCCGCTTCTCCCAGTTCTTTGTGCAGGCTAGGGGCCCCCCGAACCAGATCCCCAGCACCTTCAGGGAGTCGGACCTGAAGGTAAGGGGGACAAAGGACCGGGTCTCCCATCTGCCAAAGAACATGGCCTCGCTTTTACTTTGGTTCATTCCGGCCCCCGAGGCCAGCTCGAAACGGTCGCAGATGCCCATCAGTGTGTGGACCGACTGATGATCTGAGCAAAAAAACGGTGACGCGTCCATGTACAAGGAGGCTTTAAACGGAGAGCCCCCGCTGCCTGGGATTGTCACCCCGCCCCGGTTCCTGTGTCCTTCCTGATGGACGTAGCAAACAACTTGATACGACATACAAACAAGACCGCGGAGAGAGGAAAGCCCTGCTGACTCCAGATCTGATCGGAAAGCTTTCTCACTCTCACCCATTGATTAGAACTGCGCTATGGATGTCCGCATAGAGCAGGCAGATCCAATCGCAGATTCCCTCCCCATAACCCATCTTGGAGTGCACGTCCATCATGCATGTGTGGGATATTCTGTCAAAGGCCTTCTCCTGGTCTAGGCTGATGAGGCAGGTGTTCATCCCCTGTCCTGCACATAGGTGATCGTATCCCTGAGCAGCACAAGGCTATCAGAGATCTTCCTGCCAGGTAGCACTGGATCACCCGCTCCAGAACAGACATGAGCCTGTTGGCGATGGCCTTAGACAGAATCTTGTAGTCAACATATAGCAAGGAAATGGGTCACCTGTTTTTGATTTCTTCCCTCTCCCCCTTCCGCTTGTAGATGAAGGTGATGATGCCTTTCCTTGTGGACTCTAACATGCTGCCTGCCAGAAGCATACCCCCGTCCACTTCCATTAGGTCTGGGCCTATCCAGTCCCACAGAGCCAAGTACAACTCGACCGGTCGCTTCCGGGAGTTCTACTCTTCTCGAAGGACTTGACAGCCTCTGTCAGCTCGTCCAAGGTCAGTGGCCGATCCATGCTATTCCGCTCACTGTCCTCTAAGACCTCCGTGATAGAGGACAGGAAGGACTGGGAGGCCGTGCTGTCTGTGAGCTCCGCGTCGTACAGCCCGGCATAAAAGTATTTGCTGATCCTCAGTGTGTCGGCCTGCGAAGATGTCAGCAAGCCATCTTCCTCTTTCAGGCTGCTGATCACAGAGGTCTCTCTGTGCAGCTTCTGGAAGAAGAAGCGCGAGCACTTCTCGCCCTGCTCCACAGAGCGGACTCTGGACCGGAAGATGATCTTTGAGGCCTCGGAGGCGAAGAGCGGGGCATGCTGGCTCTTCACCTCTCGGAGTTCCTCCCTGACATCAACCCCTATCGACTGCAGTTGGAGCAGATCCTGCATGCTTTTTTGGAGTTATGACACTTCCCTGTGTCTCTGGCCTTCTGAACACCTTTGAGGATAAAGAGCCTCTTGATGTTGGCCATGATCGCTTCCCACCAGTGCGCCTGTCTGGCAGAATGTTACCTATGACCTATTGGGAAATATTACTTTTGTTTCTTGGCAGTGAGATCACTTAGTGAAATAATGCCTTTAAGTGTAATTGACAGAAAAAGAGACAAATCCAAGTGGAGACATTCCTCGTTTCCCTTCATATGAATCATATTTGGTGTATTACCTGAAATATGAAGTTAAAAGATCTGACTCATTGTTATGTCATGCCCATATTTAACAATTTGAGACATTAATTGGCTGATAACCAGATTCTCCCCACCCCCAACTGGTAAACGCTCATGGTCCTGGGTCTTACGATGTCAGGAATGGAGACAAGCAAGCTGCTATTACTATATTTATCTACTTGTCAGAAAGGTTAAAATATTAACACAAAACTATTAAGAAAATTGTGCCAAATAGCTCTAAGACCACTTCTAGTTACCTACGGTTCAGAAGTCATAACGGGGTAGCTGATTCAAAAAGTATTGTAGCATATCGTGACATAACTCTGGAAATTTGGATTTTTCAATCATTTGTATATGCCAAATTCGATTGCTAAATCAAAGAGGGCAATAAATATTAGAGATTATTGTTGGAATTATGCAGACTATACATGAAATATTATCACTTTTTTATTTGATGTATCTCTTGCTTTTGGATTATCACAATGGTGGGAAGTCTAATGCAAAATAAATGTTGATTGTTTGCATGTTTATTAATTTTAATGTATAATTCTGAACATAAAACTAAATTATTCTGTTGTTTTCATTACTGTATTCAGATGCTTTCCATATACATTATTATACACTATGCAGTATGTTTCTATCTTCCTCCCCTCCTGGAGGCATTAGTTCCATTCTGTCCAAGTGGTCATCATTAATGTGTGAGCCTTAATACATGGCAGACTATTTGACCATGGAAGGCATCAGAACTTAACCAAAAGCTATCCTTACCCAATGTCCACGTATACAGCAAATTTCAATACTCCTACCACCACCTAGGTACTCAGACCAGAGAGTGAACCTGTGATCTTGCTGGTGTACACCCCTAGGCTGCTTACTGAATTAACTTGCTGAGTTTGTGTATATATTTTTACATAAGCAAGAAATTAAGAATGACAGGAACATATCTAAAGGGACTATCCTATTTTAAGCAATATATTGCTTTGATCATACTATGCGACTATTCCAGTATTGTGGCTGAGTAATTAATTTAGTCCGTGGATAGCTTTTAATGCAAGCTGCGCGAATGCAGTATGTTTCTATCTTCCTCCCCTCCTGGAGGCATTAGTTCCATTCTGTCCAAGTGGTCATCATTAATGTGTGAGCCTTAATACATGGCAGACTATTTGACCATGGAAGGCATCAGAACTTAACCAAAAGCTATCCTTACCCAATGTCCACGTATACAGCAAATTTCAATACTCCTACCACCACCTAGGTACTCAGACCAGAGAGTGAACCTGTGATCTTGCTGGTGTACACCCCTAGGCTGCTTACTGAATTAACTTGCTGAGTTTGTGTATATATTTTTACATAAGCAAGAAATTAAGAATGACAGGAACATATCTAAAGGGACTATCCTATTTTAAGCAATATATTGCTTTGATCATACTATGCGACTATTCCAGTATTGTGGCTGAGTAATTAATTTTGTCCGTGGATAGCTTTTAATGCAAGCTGCGCGAATATTAAATCAGCAGAGTTATGAAGCCTCTTCTCCCAAATTGCACCCACCTCCCACCCCACCATCCTCCCTAAGAGTCATCATCGTGTTGCCCTATACAGTTGTTAATAACATGGTTAGTGCAGCGACATGTGTGTGTGTGTGTGTGTGCGCGCATGCAAACAGACATGCATACATGTGTGTGCTTGCGCCTTGACCCCTGACCCGGCGGCGGATGGCCGGTTGCCATTGTTTTGCGGCGGTGACGTCACTGAGCACATTTCCCGGTTTGAGTGAGGGAGAGACAAAGAAAAAAAAAAGAGAGACACGGCCGGGGGTGGGGGGGGAGGGGATAGGGAAAGGGAAGGGAGCGCGAGGCGGCCAGGCAGGCAGAGGGAGGGTGCGCGAGGGCAGAGACAAAGGGGGGGGGGAAGAGAGAGAGAGAGAGAGCGAGCGCGCGCGCGAGCCGGGGGGAGGGGGCGGGGGTGGGGAGGGGGGGAGAGAGAGAGAGAAACAGGCGGGCAGATAGAGAGAGCGCGAGAGAGAAGAGAGGGAGAGCGCGGCCGCGGCCGCGGCATGCCAGGCTCGATGTTCTCGGAGATGGAGCCTGTCAGCGACACTGGTGGTAACGGCGGCGGGGGAGGTGTTAGCAGCAGCAGCGGCGGCGGCGGCGGTGGTGGTGGTGGTGCTGCGGTTGTTGGTGGTAGTGGAGCTGCTGCTGTTGCTGCTGCCGCCGCCGCCGCCGGGACCGAAGAGGAGCAGAAATCGTTGCGGCTCGCCTTGGATCATCTCTCCATCTTGGGGTTGGGGGAGGAAGGAGACGGCCTCCTCGGTGAGGGAGGCGGCGGCTGCTGCGGAGGTAGTGTTGTCGGTGTCGGTGCCGGAGGAATGGTGGTGGTGGTGGGAGAGGAGGAAGAGGAGGAGGAGGACGAGGATGAAGTGGAGGATGAGAGCGGCTTGAATGGGCTGGCTGGGCTGCCGCACTCCGCCGTCTCGCTCTTTCACCCGCCGCTGGTGCCGCCGCCTCCCCCGCTGTTCACGATGCCGGGAGACGCCGGCCGCAGGAAGAGCGTCAACATGACCGAATGTGTACCGGTGCCCAGCTCCGAACATGTGGCTGAGATCGTTGGAAGGCAAGGTAAAGAGACGCAAATCAGGAAGCAACAAAAAAAAATTAAAAGTTTTTCACACTCGTCAAGCGAAGGTGAAAATGAATTAAGCAAAATAAAACAGGCAAACAGATGTGCAAGGGAAAGTAAGTACTGTTAAATATGGAAATGCCTTTAAATTAAAAAAGGAAACCTGATAAAACATAGATTAGAATGCAAAGCAAGAAGTTCCACACGAGGAAAAAGAAACATTTTCTAATGTATGAGATTTAGAATATATATATCTATGTGTAATTGGAAAGGGGACGACTCAAATTGTCTTGTTTTTGAGCGGGTAATTGCTCCAAAAGATGGTTTCATTATAGATCTTAGACCTTCTAAAACTGTGTATTGTTGGAGTCGTATGGTTCAATTGACTGTTTTGCAGCAGGAGCTGACAGATTGTTTATGGTAATGATTTCTGCATCATCGGAAGATGTTGAGTCTCTAGTTTGGGGCTATTGGGTTCAATGCAGTTCCTTTGTGTGTCGGTGGGGGTGGCGCGAAGGGGGCAGAAATAGCTTTTTTGTGCAAAACAAATGGATGAAGTATTGCAGTTAAGGCGCTGGAGCGTTTAATGTTGTATAACGAAATCCCCATCGGATATAAATCGTCAATTTCTTTGCCATTGCAATCTGTTAACAAAATGTTGTTTTGCTAAAATATTTCATTATATTGAGAAAAACTGTTAATTTGAAACTCGGGTTGCATTACTTTTTTTCTGGATATATATACCTGAACACACACGCACGGTTGGTGGACGAATACTCTGAATTCAGCCCAGTGTGGTAGCGAGCTATTGTGTAACGTTGGACCAAAAATTCCGTTCAAACGCAGTATTTTGTTCTAGTACTGTTAAATAAGCAGAAAGTGTAAGTTCTTGTGTTGGAATTAAAGGGGACGACCATTTATTTTAATGAATGGAGGCACATTTTTTTGCTGTTTCATTGTTCCCTTTGTTAAGGAATCAAACCATGCTCTGATTTATATGCTGACATCATAGGCTGTAGGGTTTGGTCTGGGTGTCTGGCATTGATTTAACGCTGTTTCCAAATTTTTGCTTTTGTTTCCAGAGCTGCAAATATTGCCATAATTCGAATAGGTTGCTTTCCAAAAAAACAACTGACGTGTTAAAATCTTGCTGAAAATAACTTTAGGTGCTTGCTTTAGTCAAAGTAAAAGATTCTTGCTGAACCTTTGCGTAATTTTGAATACTTAAAATGTGCATGTAGTCAAATTGTACTTGAGAACGCCAACTTTATATGTTTTTTTTGTTTTTATGTAGAGGCAACATAAACTGGTTATTGATTTAGCAATATAATGCTGTTAAAATGTTCATTAATATTTTTAAACTTTGAATGTGAATTTTATTTAATTAAAACAAAGAGCAATCTTTGTTTTCCATATCTAAATTCTTTGCTTTCTTCCAACATGTGATTGGTAAGGTACCCAAACTAGATTTTTCAGAAAATATTGAAACTAACAAAAGTCCTTATTACTTTGCATTTCTGCTAAGGAATGATACTGTCATAGTTATTTTTGAACTAGGTGTATTTGGCCCCTTTAAAGGCCACTATGGCTACATAATAGTGTAGCAACCCAGCACTCTTAGAAATTTCAGATCTGTATATCCAGTTTTGAGTGCAGTGTAAATGGTTGCTTTCTTGAATGTTTTAATTTTTTCCACATTTTCCCACCTCCTTTTGCCACTTTACTCCTTGCTCTTGAATCTGGCAGCAACTTGTGTTGGAATATGATGGGCAGCCATTGGGTGCCTCACCCAAGTGGCCATTTTTCATCTTTGAGCCCGGATACTGGGAGCTGGTGAACAGTTTGACTGTGGAGGATAGTCACATCCAAGCCTGATTGTGCCCTCACCTGATGCTTGTGCATACAGTGCCAGCAAGGGTCATAAAGTGGTAATCAAGCGTGGGAGACATAGACAATTAGCATATAGGCTCCATAGTTTTTGGGGTACACTGTTGCCAAGAACGGGGTTAAAAATTTTCACATTTAGTATTTCATCTAAGTAAACACTTTCAGCTGAAGTTTGTATCAGCATGGTGGAGGATTTCCAGAAACTGAATTTTGCCTCATCTTGTTTGAGCCAGTTATATCACTTAGGCTCCGTGAGTATTTAAGTTGACTTGTTTAAAGTTATTTACTTTTTGTTGTAAGGGTAAGCACATTATTTTAAACCTCCATCTGCCATTGGTAAACCTGGCTGAGATGATGGGTAACTTCCTCCCAGGTCATACAACCTTGAGCAGGTGAGTGATGACTTTCCCTCTGATTTGAGTATCACCCTGAGAGAATCAGCTGGGTGCTGCTTAGTATTTCCCACAGAGATGTACCTGACATTGTGAACTCAACATCATTGGAAACATCTGGTACACACCCATGTGCCACCCTTCTGTGGCACCACTGTTGGTGCTACTGTGAGCTGTGCTAATAAAATTATAAATTTCTTGGAAAATGCACTGTATAAATTTTATTTCCATCACTTGTGATTTCTCCTCCCCCCCCCCCCCCCCCCAAAACCCCTGGTGCGTTTCTGTAATTTTCTAATACTTTTCTTTTTTTTAAGCTTATTTCTATCTTTGACTCTTTTTATGCTTATTACACAGTAACTATAGAAAGCAATAGATTGGTGGCTTCACGTCTATCAACAAGGCCAGTGCTTTCCAATGGGGGAAGAGGGACAAGAATTGCACAGGGCTGTGCTAGCACTGGCAATTTCAGAGCAATATTAGCAAAGGACTAGGATCAGTTTGGCTGCGGTTGATATCTAGCGCAGGAAAACCTTGAAAAAGAAGAGGAGATAACGTGACAAATAGAGACATTTATACTGTTAAAGCCACTCACTTTTAGATTATTCTATGTTTTGGTGTTCAAAATACGAATTTTTAAAAAAACAACCAGCTGCTGCTTGTGTAAAGTACTGCTGTATACATTAAGGTTTTGTGCTTCCTAAATAAATACAGCTGCACTTGGTTCTGCATTTACATGCTATTTCCATTTTTTTTTTTAAAGTGTAAAATTGGAGGATGTGCACAAAGGGTGAGGAAAATGACCACAAATGCTTTTATAAATTATTATTTCTTTTCTTCCCCCCCGCCAAACCAGTTTTTCTTGCTATTCCACTGAGTTCTAAGGATCCCTCTGGTATTCTGTCCAAGTGGACATTGCTCATATGCGAGTCAGACAGTGAGTGTCAGTGGGCTATTTGACCATTTCGAAGAGGAGAGGAGAGAAGATCATGTGAGTTTGGTCTAGTCCTCACCTAATGCCCACATACGTGCATGCAGTTTCAGCAGGGATCACTGGATAATGATCAGCAGTGGGAGACGAAGCTCATTCTACATTTGTGCCCCACCCCACCCCCTGCTTAAAGGTCAGGGATGCTTAGGGTAACTCTAGCATTTCTGCTGCCCACACCCCCACTGGAGATCAAATCTGGGACCTTCCTGGTCAGTATGCTGAGTTCTATACTGAGCAGTGATTAACTGAGCTGGCAACCATAACTGTTTTTGCAAAAAGAAAAGATAGCTAACCCCTCAAAACTCACCAGTGAGTTGTTTGGTCAGGCTGCCAGCATTGTATTTTTTCGTATTTAAAGCTGTCCTACTGTTGTCTGTAGCATTATAAACTGAGCAACAGCAGCCAGTTAGATTACAGCACTGGCTGATTTAAGTGTACCTCTTCTAATTAAACAATTTAGATCTCTGATTTGAACTTTACTCTGCATTTGTTTTGTATTTTTTCTCAACCTACTTGGTTTAAAATAGCAATGGATGACTAGTACTGCTTCAGTAATCCAAAGATGCGAATGAAATAAAATTATTTTGATTTTATAATTAATTTAAAATCAGCTAAAGGGATGGGAGAGAGAGCAAAAAAGAAAAGGCAAAAGCAAAGTACTGCGGATGCTGGAAATCTGAATTAAAAACAGAAAAAGCTGGAAGTACTCAGCAAGTTAGGCAACATCTGTGGAGAAAGAAGCAAAGTTAACATTTTAGGTCGATGACCCTTCATCAGAACTGGGAAAAGTTGAAGATTAAACAGTTTTTAAGAAAGTACAGAGCCACAGAAAGGAGGGGAGGAAGGAGAGTGGAGGAAAGAATAAAAAGGAAGATCTTTGATAGGGTGGAGGGCAGGAGTGATTAAATGACAAAACAGATGATGCAAGGCAAGGAGGGTGGTGATTGAACAAGTTAAGAAACAAAAAATGGGTCTAGAGGAGCTGTAAATGGCAACATCAACCATTAGCAGCACTTGCTGTCTGAAAAAAAGGGGAGTAGTGATTATGATCTGAACTTAGTGAAATCAGTGTTGAGTCCAGAAGGTTGTAAAGTACCTAATCAAAAGATGAAATGCTGTTCCCCGAGCTTCCGTTGAGTTTCATTAGAACAGTGTAAGAGGCCGACATGGGAGTGGGACGGGGAATCAAAATGGCAAGCGACCGGCAGGTCAGGGTCACGCTTGCGGACTGAGCGGAGGTGTTCAGCAAAGCGATCACCCAATCTGCGTTTGGTCTCCCCATTGTAGAGGAGACTGTGTTGTGAGCAGTGAATACAGTACACTAAATTGAAAAAAGTACAAGTAAATTGCTGTTTCACCTGGAAGGAGTGTTTGGGGCCCTGGACGGTGAGAAGGGAGGAGGTGAAAGGGTAAGTGTTATATCTCCTGTTAATGCGGGGAAGGTGCGGTGGGGAGGAGTGCGGGTGTTGGGGGTGATGGAAGAGTGGACCAGGGTGTCACGGAGGCAGCAGTCCCTTCGGAATGCTGAGACAGGAGGGGAAAATGTGTTTGGTGGTGGGATCGTGCTGGGAATGGCAGAGGATGATGCGTTGAATGTGGAGGCTGGTGGGTTGGAAGGTGAGGACAAGGCGGACCCTATCATGGGGAGGAGGGGAAGGGGTGAGGGCAGAAGTACGAGAAATAGAGCGGACACGGTCGAGGACCCTGTCAACTACAGTGGAGGGGAATCCTCGGTTGAGGAAAAAGGAAGATATATCTGGAGCATTGGTGTGGAAAGTGGCATCGTCAGAACAGATGAAACGCAGAAACTGGGAGAAAGGAATCGAGTTCTTACGGGAAGCGGGGTGGGAGGAAGTGTAATCAAAGTAGCTATGGGAGTCGTGGGCTTGTTAGATATTGGTTGACAGCCTGTCCCCAGAAAGGAGAGAGAGAATTTGAGGAAGGGAAGGGAAGAGTTGGAAATGGACCATGTGAAGCCGAGGGAAGGGTGGGAAATTAGAAGCAAAGTTGATGAAATTTTGCAGTTCGGGGCGAGAGCAGGAAGCGGCACCAATACAGTCATCAATGTACCGGAAAAAAGAGGTGAGGGAGGGGACCTGAGTAGGACTGGAACAAGGAATGTTCCACAAAAAGGCAGGCATAGCTAGGATAGATACGGATTCCCATAGCAACACCTTTTATTTGGAGGAAGTGAGTGGAGTGCTTACCCACAGAAAAGGCACTTGCCTATAGAGAGTCAACCCATGTTTGCTATTGTACAGCTGTTAGTAAGCAATTCGAGAGTGCAGGTTGCTTGCTGTGATCTTGGCCAAAGAGCAACATGGAAAATAGAAAACAAGACTTGTCTTAATTCTACTCCCTAGAACTGGTAGAAGTCTATATTGATGTTGATTCATGGCATTGACAAAAATAAATCGGTTTGTAATAGAGATCAGAATATCTACTTACTAGCATGTAAAAGAACAACTGGACTAGTAGTTGGTCATATTTTAAATGACATTCCTACAAGAAACGCCACTTTTCCTGAAATTGGCAGTGAACATAATCACTCAAGTTTTTAGGAGTTATTATTGGTTCAACATCACTAGGTCTGGGCACACAGCACAAAACTGTCTAAATTACTAGCAATAAATGTACTGAATTGGCAGTAGGTCTCAAAATTCTACCTAAGAGTCCCAGGTTATGCTGCCTTCATAGATCCTTGGACTACGTTCGTTGTGCAAAAACAAATTGAGTCACTGAATTAATGTATTTCAGAGGGGGCTGGATAGCACAATGGTCTAGAACACCATTCTTTCACCTCTGGCACCTGGGTTTAATCCAGTCTTGCAAATTGGATGTGTGTTCACCTGCTGACTTTTAGGCAGTTTCAACCCAGGCTCTGGGCACAGCATAATGTACTAACAATAAATGTACTGAATTGACAGTCTCACTCAAGGGTCACTGGTGTAATAAAAACAAAATATTTGTGCTAGTGCAATAGGGGTTGCACATCTGAAATTGGGGTTACAGCACATTATTGGGGCAGAGTTTACTCTGCAGACCTCTGTGCTTATCTGATGTTTTTGCTCACATAGTCCATATTTCAGAAGCCTTCCGTTTTCTAATGAGCTGATTTTTGTATTGGAATCCATAGGAAATGATTCAGTGTTGCATGTCAAATACATTTTAATTACAATATTTTATCTAATTGCTCAAAGTGGGTGTCTTGCTAATGGTTTATGTCATGAGAGCTCATTTTACTTTTTAAATGGGACAGTTGGAGGAAAATCCTTTTTGGAAAGTTTAGTTTGTATGTGGTGAGGGGGGCGCCTTTTGCTGCCATCCAAATTATCAGGAAGCTCTGTGTTCCCAGTTCTGCTTTGATCCTTGTAATATACAGTAATTTCATGAACAATTGCCAGGTCGAAAGTACAAACTGACATGGATATCGGCTATTGCAGCTCTTATTTGAGAGGAAGGGGCTTTATTTTTTTGTCTACTTTCATCCCTTCTGAAGGTGTTTAGCTGGGGCATTGATCATGGGAGCCCTCCAGTGCCTTACCCAAGAGTGTGTGCTGCTCGTGTGAACCTTGAGTGTTAGCAGTTGATTCAACACAGGGAGCATCATGGTCAACTCCAAACCTGCCTTCATTCAATGTCCATACACATATTTTCCAGTTCTGTGGATACTAATAGGGAATCCTGACTGATTTTCCTTCCCTAACTTAAAGATTATATGAGGTCAATTGTAAAGCGCACATGCTGCTCCATCTGGTCAGCTTAATCCACCTATATCAGGAATTGGGGGACAGGTGTTTTATGATGCCACCATTTGTGGAAAGTTGTTCACTTATGTGCCTTCTAACATCTATCTCCCTTATGTATGTGCTTAAACCTGATTTAGTACAACCACTTTACAAATGGAAGAGAAATTATCAGATGAATGTTTTTTTGGGAGGTGTTTATGCATCCCAATTTCTTGAATTGGGCAAGAGAGCATTTTAGTTTTCAGATAATTTAAAAATCAAGTACTATATTCCTTAACTGCTGCTTTGACATATTTAGAATGGGTATATTTACACCTCTGCCGTAATGCTGCTGAAAGATTTATCCATGCCTTTGGTCGCCTCTATACTGAATTACTCCAACATGGACTTGCCAGGCTTCTGAGTTGCATACTTTAAAAATTGCAGCCTGACCAGAACACACTCTTGTCCTGCACCCCTGCCTTTCCCATCTTCATCGGTTTCTCATCCCATAGTGCTTCAATTTCAAAATTTTTGTCCTCATTTACTTCTACTTGCCATTCCCTCTGTAACATCCTTCAGTTCTCTTTCAGCATGTGCCCTCCATTCCTCTGATCTGTTTCTATCCCTGCTCTGCTCCACCGTCAAGGAGCAGAGCCTCTAGCTATCACTGTTCCACATGCTTTTCCTAAACCCCTCCATCTTTCTACGCCTCCTTCTTCCTTCAACAGTGTCTTTAAATTCTATATATTTCTCCTTGCCTTTGGTCAACAACCCTAATCCCTCTCCTATCATTACTTGGTCACCACCTCTGGGTATTTTTCCCAATCCTTCTTGGTGTTGTATTTTTTTTACCTCTATAAAAAGAGCTTGGGATACTTTATTACATTAAAAGTGGAAGTTATTGTCGTTGTGCTGCACAGTATAATAACTCAGATGGTGTAGATCACAAACTTCTTTACTGAATTGAAATAGCATGGAAACTTTGATATGAGAAAAGCAGTACTGAAATGGAAAGAATCATTCATTATTTTAATTAAATCAACAGGTTTTTATTTTGTCTGTTGAGTATGGTAGTTAAATTAAAATGTGGAACAGTGACTATCAAAAATATAGAGCTAAAAAATGTTTCTTCGTTTACAATGTACTCAACATAAACTGGCATTTTAAAATTCTGGTGTGGCAGAGAAGGTTAGAATACTGTCCTTTTTTACCACGGAGACCTGGATGTGATTTCAGGCAAGACTACATGAAAGTCTGTCTGGGAGCGGTAAGAGTCCTGTAGAAAATTAGTGTGGGCAGTTTTGGTGCAGGTTGTGGTGGGTGTGTGATGCAGCACAAAATTGCCTACAGACTTGATGGTGTTTCCATAAAGGTGGCTAATGGGGAAGGGGAATCCTCTCTCACTATTAATGTTGGAAAGAATGAGAGGTATGCTGTTATGGTTGAGTTGAAGGTACATTTTTGGGGAAGAGTAAAAGGAAAGCTTTGTGCTGCATCTGTCTGCGCAATAACTAGAAGTACTTGATACTGACATGGAGTACTTAAAATGGGAGTCTTCCATTCTGCAGTACTGATGACCCTGATGCTGTGCACTGAAAAATAAAAATATTTATTTAAAAACTGATTTGTATGTAACATTTGAAATGTAGATTCATAGTATACTGAAGTTGAAATAAGTGCTTTCTTGGTAAATTTTAAAAAAAACTTTAATGTTTAATGAATGCACGTTAAAGATTAATCAATTGCTATTTTTTTATTGCAGTCTGCTTTTGCACTCAGTGGAGACCTCTGCTTTAGTCATGAATTCAGAAATAATGCTGCAGGTTAAATGTACCTTGAACTGTGGTTGCACGTTTTTCCCGCTAGTTAATTGTTTTGGGATTCTTTATCACCATCCTGACTCCGATTTAGAAACTTCTTTTGAAAGACAAACTGGTAACATTTGCACACAATATATTGTACTTGAGGTGAAGCAGCATATGCTTTTAAGTTCTGGATTTTTTTTTGAAATAATGAGCACTTTAAAACAAGGTATGCACATTTATCAATATAGAAAACTAGCAAAGGCTGATACAGGCTGCCAATAGCTGACAGCTGAAGAATAGCTCTGATTATATGTGAAAACAAGCCTTTAAATGAGCTATGTAGCTTAAGCTGTAGGTATACCCAATGTTTCTTCACTTGTTTTTAAGAAGAAAAATATATATAGGCATATGGAAACCTAAAAGTAGAAGGTACAAAATTGGTAATGCCATTCGGGGGAATCGGGTGGTTTTGGGGTATGCTCCCCATTGAAATGACGCATTCTGTTTAATTTTAACCTAATACTTCACAATTAAGGTTTTAATTTTTTTATATAAAGATAAAGCAGTGACATTGGGATTTTCACTAAACCGTTACTTCCTCAAAAGTTACCTCAACAGTTACTCTCCCACATCTTAAGTAGCTAAAGATTATCCAAAATCATTTTATTTGAATTTTGCGTAAGTTGTAAAAGACAATATGTATTTCTAGTTTAATTTTCATCCAACTTACTTGTGCATTAGCCTTTAAACATGAAACAAATACAATCGCAGTAAGATTGGAGGTGCCCTCTGGTATATTTCAGCCTTGAATTTTGCAGATGAACGTTTGTTACTTTTAGACGATAGTGGAGACTCCAGGTTATGTTCAACTGGAACCTGATTAATTCGCAGTCATCGTGAGGGGAACAATAATAGTGAACTGGCTGGTTTGCATTCTTTGAATAGTTATTGCACATTGAAGGGTTTTAAATGGTGAAATGAACACATATAAGGGTTTAATTTGTTATATATAGGTATGGAAGAAACATAGTTAAGGTAGTCATTCAAAAAAAAGTTCTATTGAAGGTTCTGTCCCAAAAACGGTAACGTTAAAGTCAAATCTTTTCTCTTTGCAGATAGTAATAGAACTGCTATGTCCTTCCAGCAATTTGTGTTTTTATTTGATTTCCAGCTTTCGCAATTTTTTTCTTTTTTAAAAAAAAAATTATCTCTGGCCTTTTAATGTTTGGCGGAATTGTTTGGGAGGATGGTAAAGGGAGAAGAGAAAAGGATGAGGACATAACAAAAGTGTATCAATGGTTGTGAAATGTAGGTTTTCATGGGAGACTCAACCACCGTTCGATAATTTCATGGAATACAATGATACATGTGTTGGGTGATGTGTTCAGCAAAATGATAAGTTGTGAGCAGCCTTTGGACCCTGTTGCAGTTACCATTGTACTATAATGAATGGGAAGTGGTGGACCTGCAAAGAGTAAGAATTCAAGCAGGGTCGCAAGAGCAAACACATGTTGAAAAATATGGTGAAGAGAATCAAAATCTTTGTTTTGTCTGAGCTATGCAGTGTGGAAGGATACTGTCTGTCTGGATGGTTGTACCTTGATACTGATTGTAAGAATCATTCATTTTAGGCTTCAAAGCTCTAGATGTTGAATGGTGAAGATTCTACCATCACATTTTGCATAGCAGTAGAAATTCTTAGGGATGGGGTTTGTAGATGTTGGGAGGAGGTTGAATGAATATTGAAGATTGTGTCTAGCAACGATTCATGAAATTTGTCAACGGACTCAAAAAATCATGAAGTATTTCATACTTTACCAGAGCCCCCAAACTTTCGTATATGACTGCATAATATTTCTTGTGTTAAGGTCATTAGTTTTAAATCTTATATAAATACTTTGCCAATAAAATGACCATAGCATTTAATTCCAATCTATTGATTCAAAAGAAATTTTCTGTGGTATTACTTCAGTACTTTTTAAAAAAAAGTCTTCCATACTTAAATTGACTGAAGTATGTGAAAGTCACTTGTTGATTTTGAATCTGAAAGGTGCACAACTTTGCCCCATGGCCAGTGTGAGCTGAAATTGCTTAAAAATTCCATTTACTCTTGGTAAGGTATTGATTTTAAAAGTATAAACCAACTGTGTTTTTACTCTCCAGTACAACTTATTCATTGATTACAATCTTCTGCCCTCTGAAAACATTAATATGGTGGAGTAAATTTTTGTTGCTGTAATATTTTATTCCCTAAAGTAAGAAGGAAACGATACTTGCTTTTCAGTAATACAGAGCATATATGAAATGTGCATTGAACCGCTATCATTTTCTTTGTAGTCATGTAGTGAATAGTTCTAAATGTGTTAGGGGGGGAAAAAACTACAGGCAAAGGTTGCTGTTGCATTCCTTCTCCAGTATCCTCAGTGCCTTTAGTTGTGAGTTCCCAGCAGACTCCCGAGACAGTCCGAATCATCAGCTCTGCAACGGCAGGGAAGAGTGAGAGTAGTGAGTGCAAGCATGAAAAACATCTTTCATTTCTGTACTGCTCTGCATGTACAGGAAGACATCTCAAAACATTTGAAATTAATGAGGATGCGAACAATTGGGAAAATGGAGAAAGGGTGAGTTGAGGGGGTGGCAAAAGTCTTGTGAAAACAAGGAGTGAAGTTGCACGGTGGAGGGAACTAGGGAGGAAGTCCAGTGTAGTGACAGCCAGTTTTGAAGTAGAGTGAGTGGGTGGGGTACCAAAATTAGTCCAGTGTTCGTAAGGCTGGAGGAGATCACTGAGACAGTGTGGGGTTACGGCCTTGGACGGATTTGAAAGGGAGAATGAGAATATTGGAGTTAATTTGGTGGGGTATTGCGAGCCTATGGAGCTTGAAGAGGATAAGGACTACCAGACTTTCATGGATTAGGGCAAGGGTTGTGGCGCATTGAATGAATTGTAACTTATGGAGGGTTGAGTTTGGATAGGCCAGCTGGGGGAGCATTAGGGAGGTCATGGATCATGGTGATGAATGCACCAACTAGGGTTTATCATGGCAGTGGGGGCAGGTGAGCTAAGTTACAGAGGTGGAAAAAAAGGTTGGTAACAGTGGAGAGGAAGTTGAGCTTGGTTTTATGTCGGACACCGATGTACTGCACCTTCTGACTTATTCTGAGGTGGCAGGCAAAGTTGATGGAGTTCAAGCTAGAGGCAAATATATGCTGGTGAAAGCCAAAGAGGATGGATTTGGTTTTGCTGACAGTAAGCTTGGAGGAAATTTTAACTTATCCAGATCTTATCAGGCAGGCGTTTGGAGACTGTAGTAACAGTCTTTGGGCTGATTTGTAGAAGCTGAGAGAGAGTTAGGAATTGTCATCATGCATGTGGGAAATGTCCCCTTGCCTTTGGATGATATCACCAAGGAGTAGCATGTAAGTGATGGAGAACAAGGCCAAGGCTGAATCCTTGTGATACACCATAAGGCATCCGTTTGGACCTGAAGGCAAAGCTGTTGGAGCTGGTGTAATACCTGCATTGCAAGAGTGGAATCAGGAAAGAGCTGTGCCGTGGAGGTGAACTGCAGAGGAGACATTGTTGCAGAAGAATGAAGTGGTTAGTGGTGTGGATGATGGCAGAGAAGTGAAGGAGGAGCAGAATAATAGTTACAGTTACACGGGACGTTAACCATGCGATTTTGGCACGGCAAAAGTCAGATTGTGGGATCTTGAATAAGGAACGGTGGTATTGTTGCAAGACAACTGTGTTCCAAGACTTTGGAAAGAAAGGAAGGTTGGAGATCAGGTGGTGGATGGAGAGAATGACTGAGCTGGGGTTGACAACACTTGAAGGGAGGTGGTGGGTAAGATCGGTGTCAGTTGATGTTGACTGAAGATGTGAAGTTGGGTGGTCAGCATTTAGGGTGGGAGATGATTGAGGGAGCAAGCGGAAGGCTTCATAGAATGGACAAGATGAGTATGCCAAGGGTGGAGATGGTGAAGAAATTGCAGATAGCGAGCAGGAGGGAAAGCTGGTTGATAAGGGGTGGACAGAGGAGGCCGCAACAGCTCTAAAAATGGCCTTGATCTTAGAAAAGAATAAGTCCACAAGCTCCTGGCATTTTGAGCGTAAGGTGGAGGAGTTTAGTGTTATTTCTGCTCTTCAGGAGGACGTTGTAGTAAACTGTTTTAGCCAGGGAGAAGTGGTCCATTTATATCTGACCACAGACAGCCATGCTAGTCAGTTGACAAGTACATTTCAGCTTATAGCTCAGATTTGAGACTTCACAGACTCCTGTTGTATATGGGGCGAACACAGCTGGAGAAAGATGGGAAAGTTGCAACCAGAGGAAAATATTAGCTTCAACAATGCTGAAACATTTCAGATGTCACTTAAACAACACAGTAAAGTTTGTGTAGTTCAGTGTGTTAATTGTTGAATCGCTGGTATGCACATTTTTTATTATAGCTGGGAAAAATTCTGGTGGCAGAAATTCTAGTTGGCACAGCATATAAGCAGAAATGTATACATTAGGACTGCAGCAGCTATAGATCTGACATGCTGAATTGGGATTATGTATTGTAAACCTAGTCCATTTTTATGTTAAATTGATATATACCCATAGATGGATTTTTTTTTTAAGGAGCCTGATACCATTTTTGTGTTTCTAATGGCAACAGTGACATTTGTGGAATTTCACAGTTTGAAATTGCCTTGAAATTGAGCAGATAATTGGTCCTGCTTATTTTACGTGAATAATCACCAGTGCTATGCTACTTAAAGATGCAATGACACGTTGTCAGTGACTTTTTTGTTAATCATGTTTCTCATTTAATGTATGTTTCCTGCTGCAAATGATAATCAGTTATTCAGTGATCAAGTTTGGTCCAATTTTCTTTCCTCTAATGAAGGCGGTGACTCGTGTTGAGATAGTTTCACAGGTGTGGGCACCCATTTATGTTTTGATTTGGCAACGCTTTGCTTCCGATGGGAAGAGTGTTGAAGTAGGTTTCCATGCAGATGTAGGCAGTTGGGCTGTAATAAGCAGCATATTCAGCATTGTGAATTGAAATACCATCCTTTCACTTTTGGCACATCTATTTGGTTTTAGATGATGCTGATAAGTGAAGGTCTTTTGGTCTTGAATTGGTTTTGGTCTGTGCTAGTCCAGTTGCTAGTGGTTAAACCCACAGCAGAAAACTACCCATAATTTTTCTCTTATTGGCAGCCTCATTCGTAAGTGTGTGAGCAGGAAATCTCACATTAATGAAGTTTGGGTGACCGTATGAGGTTGGAGTTCAAGGTGCCTTGAGACAGGATAAAGGGACCTTTAGTTTATATCTAACTTTGGAGTGATGGACGCTGATGCCAAAAGTGTAAAGATTTCCTTTTCTGTCTGATATCCTTTACTTAGAGCCAGAACTCATGTTGTCCACACTGATGTGTCTCATCCCAAATAGCCTACACCAATTTTTAAATCCACTACCAGATATTTGCACCTAGTCTAGTATGCTGCAAATTTTAGTCTTGCCTAAATTAGAGCTTTAAAAGAAAAAAGATTCAGTGGTGCACTGTTGAATTCCTAATGAGCAAGCAGCTGAATCTGAATCGTAGCGGCAACAGAAGCCTTCATGAGAACAGTACTTTAAAAAAAAACACCTGGGCTACTTTGGCTCAGTACATAAATGTACTGCTTGTTGTATTGAACCATACAAAGCAGGAAGGGCCCAGTTTCCCTAATCTATGCTGACTCAGTTGATCTAAGCCATGCCTGTAATGGGAGAAAAGCAAGAGGTTGGCTAAAATTGGCATCAGTGCCTTCTGAGCTAGAGAGTAGAAAAGTCAGACCAGGTTCCTGTTTGTAATTGCTTTTGATGACTTCTGCTAGAAAGCGTGTGTGTTTGAATGTTGACGAGCACGGAATCTGGCCAACTTGATATTTCCAGTGGTGGAACAGCCCACTTAGTGTCTAGGCTCACATCTGTATAAAGACTCCTTAAATGAGGTACTAGAGGGCTGCCAGCACCTGTGGGGTCATATCCCAGAATGAGTCAGCATCCTCAGGAGAGGAGGAGAGAACCACGATTTGTACAGTAAAGTGCCAGACTAGCTCAAAGATGCATCTGGTAATTGTTGAAGATTTGTGTATGTCATAAGTTTACCTAACTCGCTCTCAACTCTGCTTTAGCATTAATTGTCCCTTTTAATCTCATTGCTGAGCATAGACAGTTGGAGATTTTGCTGGAATTTCAGCTGTGGTGCAGATATGCATACATGTGCAGTGCATTGAGAGATATATTAAAGGTCCAATTATACAGGTGTCCTACCAGTGATTCTGAAATCTTAAAGGTAACAAAGCTAAACATCATTTAGCAGTATTGGCAAATCCGATTGGCTCAGTTTCATCAGCAATGGAGCAATTACGTGAAAACAGAATATAGTGTTGCCATCAGCATACAAAATAGAGTGGATTTGAGCAATCAGTGAGTGGTGGAAGGCCAAAGTGGGGTCTGGTGAGGAAGGACTAGCCCTAAAGATATGGGCTAAGTAGAAAGTAATCCAGTTTAGAATTTTTTTTTAATAGAAGCTGAAGAGGTACTTGAATGTTACAAAAAGAGACTTGATTTTATATAGCACCGATTCACATTTGAGCTAGGTATCAAAGCATTTTGCATACAATGCACAACTTTGCAAAGTGGTCACTGTTATGTAGGCAAATAGGGCAGCAATTTTGTACCCAGCAAGATTCCACAAATAACAATGAGGTAAATGACCAGTTCATCTATTTTTGGTGGTTGTTGCGGAGGACTGTTGGCCAGAACACACAAAACTCCCTACTCTACTCTTGAGTAGTGTCATAGGATCTTTAATTTACAACTGAACTACTGAAATGTGCAGAAGGAGCTTTGGTTTAGCATCTTATCAAAAGGACAGCAGCCTAGACATTGCAACACTCTGTTAGTGTTGCACTAGAATGTGAGCCTAGACTACGTGCTGCAGTCCTGAAGTGGAATTTGAACCCACAACTTTGACTCGAAGCATGGTGCTACCAACTTGGCTAAGGTGGTCCTTAGTAATCAAATTGATCAGTGCAATGAGTTTGGGCTTCTCCAATCTGTATCTTGGTGGGCACGGGGGCCAACAGCACAGAACTGCCATCATTTGGCACTGAGTGGATGGCTGCTGTAGAATCGGAGGAAACGCTCGAGTGAAACAGTGTAGTTAGAGCACTTGATTGGGAATTCTTGATTTTTGATGTGTGTCAAAAGCAAGGAAGTGTTCCATTCTCAGTACTGATGTCCCTCAACTTAAACATCATGCCATCCTCAAGCTTGAGGGGTAGAGGCGGAAAGTCAAAGCCATACATTTCATCATATTAATCAACCAAAGTTTTGCTCAAAGTTTGAAGCAACTTACCTTCCACTAAGAATAAATCCATAGAAGTTGTTGTTGCTTTCCAATTTAAAGCCTGTAAATGGGAGACCAATACACAACCTGCTGTTCTCCCCCTTACATAAGTAATTATATACTTATTCATTGCTTTCATTATAGAAGAAAAAAATATGGTGTTGTAAAGTGGCAATTTATCCTAAGCAACTTGGGTTCTATGATCCATTATGCATTTGAAATACTAATAAATTCCATCAATTCCAGGATGTCTGCAGCTTTATAGCCCAGTAAGTGAGAGGAAGTGTGCTACCGAAACAAGACCTCTCAGCCACTTGCTTGTAATATCTCTTGTGTATTATGGAAGTGTTTACTTAAAATAATGAGTAGTCATTAAGTGTGGGTTAGTTTTTATAATCTAGTTGAAGAAAACTAGGGAGCAGAACATGGAGGTCTACAACACCGTACCAGCATTTGATTTATTTAAAAACAATATTAATGGGAAACTGAACTAGATTGAATGAGATTACATCCATCTTAAACTGCATTGAAAAGATGAGGTTGGTTTGACAGTTCTTTTATAATGGGGGTATCCAAGCTTCTGTCTTGGGCCACAGTTCATACCATCAAGCCTAGGAAGCCATATGTACAGTTTATTTTAATAATCCCATTAATTTGCATATATCAAGTTGCAGATACCAACAGTTTTTGGTATTCTGATTGAATGTTTATTCAGTGAGGAACAGCATTTCTTTACAAACCTCAAGACCTACAAAATAAGAGATGTAAGCACACATGGAACTGAATTCGAGGGCAAGATTATCAGGACTCAGTACCACTTGTGCCTTTGGGCTGCAGGTTGGACACCTCAGCTGAACAAGATCATGACCAGAGCAATAAGAGTGTTTCTGGCTCATAGGTTGGATATTCATGGTTAAGCCATGTTCTCTAAAAATTGAAAGTCTGCGTGCATCAGTATTGGCATCGGCAGCAAAGCTTTATATTTTCTCCCATCCATAGACGTTTAGCGCACAATATTATCACCTGGAGCTTTTTTATATGTAAGAATTTGAATTTAATGATCATTTGCGCAATCGGTATATTGCAACATAAATTAAACCATGGGAAGACTTTGAGCTTGACTGCTTGGCCTTTGACCCTCCATTTGCTACAATATTTCTGCAACCGTCGATCTGCTAAACCACTCTCATGTCCACCTTTGACGCCCTTGTCCCGAGCAAAACCTTTACTGTCTTCCATTGCGGTCGATACCCCTGGCCTGACGTATCAGGCTCACAGCTGCATTAGCCATCCATCACCAGATCTGGCTGGACCACATCAAGCGCCATCAGGCCTCGCTCTTCTCTGCCAAAATAGCTCACTACTCCAGGATCATCGTGGAGAGCAGAGATAAACCCAGCTTCTTTTCTCCACTACCAACTGTCTGTGTTGTCAGACTACTTGTCTGATATCCACTTTTGGATGAACTGCAATTTCCACCATTTAAACATTGGGAAGATCAAAGCCATCGTTGTAGGCATCTGCCACAAAATCTATACTCATCACTGATTCCATTCCCTTTCCTGGCCATTGTACCGGGCTGAACCAGACTGTTCAGTCTCTGCTTCCTATTTGACCCCAAGCTAAGCTTCTGACCCCATATCCTCTTCATCACAGTCTTCTTCCATCTCCGCCCTTGCCTCAGCCCATTTTCTGCTGCAACCCTCATCCATACCTTTATCACCTCCAGACCCAGATTATTCCAATTCTCATTTGGCCAGCTTCACATTTTCACCCTCATCCAAAGCTCTGCTGTTCGCATCCTGTGCCACACCTCAAGTCCTGCTCACTCATCACTCCTATCCTTGCTGACCTGCATTGGCTCAAATTTAAAATTCTCATCCTCGTGTTTAAATCCCTCCATGACTTGCCACACCTTATCTCTAACCACCAGTCCTACAATCATCCCCCCCACCCCCATGAACTCTCTGCTCCTCTGCCCTGGCCTGTTGTGCATCCTCCCCAAAGAGCAGCTATGCCTTCAGCTGTCAAAGACCGCACGCTCTGAAATTCCCTCCCTCTTCTCATTTTTCAGCTTTTTTACGCAGTTGAAACTATTAAATAGAAATTCTGAGCTAGTTGTGTTTGGGATGAGGTTTTTGTGTCGCTGAGAGGGAGTCTGATACTTTCACCTGGGCCAGAGGATAATATTTGAGGAGGCCGGACCTTAGAAGTTGTGATATATTACCCTAGTAAGTTTGCTGCATTACAATGGGAAAAATGTTCTATTCTCCACACTGACATTAGGACTCACTTGAAAGGTACAGAAAAAGTTAACCCAGAAATGTCTCTTCCACAATCTTGGTTTGCGAAACATAATCCCAGGTAAAGTTACAGGGCATTGCAACTTTAAATGTATTGATGTGTATATGATTTATGTAACAATATTTCACTGTTGTGTTTCAGCTGCAATGGCACTGTGGTTAAAATTAGAACCCAAGCTCCAGGTCCCAGACTGCCTGAGCAATATCATGGGAGACCCACGAGTATCACTAAATGTTGGTAGTGACCTTTAAATGCAACACTATACAAAATATGCAAACAAAGAACCCTCAGTGCTACAGGAACTGCTAGTACATATATTTCATCTGTGTATCAAATCTCAATATTCCTCATAAAATATGTTGGCATATCCTTTATTTAAAATAAAGTATATTCGTTTAATATAAAGTTTAGAATCCTATTAAAACAATGAGATCGTTAGTCCCTTTCCTCAGTAAAAATACACTTTACATGCTTTGTATGTGACATTCTATTGTATTTATTAAACATCAGTGTGAGATGTACAATGTCATTCTCTTGAAATTTTCTGTACTATTCATTTCTGGGTTAACTTTTTCTGTACCTTTCAAGTGAGTCCTAATGTCAGTGTGGAGAATAGAACATTTTTCCCATTCTTAGCTCCAATGTCAGCATCAGCATTCCCAGGCCAACGCAGTGTCGACTAGTCACAGTAAAGCTCCCTGTACTCTGCTGCAATGCCGTTACCCCAGCTTCAGAAGAGCACTTCCTACTGTTTGGGTGGAGTAACTTGTTATCCTTTACCTCTTCTGAAAGAGACTGCCAGTTTGTGATTTAGTTTGAATAATTATGTGGTAGACATACACCCATTGAGAACTATATTTCCCCATCAGATGACAAATAATTTATGTGCATACTAGTTCACTGTGAACGTCTTTGTAATTTTCATGTCATAGTGAAACTACTCCAGCTTGTTCAGATTGCATTTTTCAACCAATTGGATCAAGTACTTAACTAACAGCCTAAATAGATGTCCAGTTTTTATTTGTATAATATTGTCAACTGTCTGTTGTAAACAGAATCCTAATTAGATTTTTTTTTGCCATACAGTTTCAATAGTGGTGGTTGACTACGCAGTAGGATATATATTTGCAGTTTGTTTTGATACTTAAATTTAGAATAGTCGTAGTTTGAAACAAAGTGTGAACACTGAATTGCATGCTAATCACTATTTGCAAGCTCACCTCTTTTAGTTATATTTATGGTTTCAAGCAGCTGTCTCCTCCACAATCTTGGTTTGCGAAACATAATCCCAGGTAAAGTTACAGGGCATTGCAATTTTAAATGTATTGATGTGTATATGATTTATGTAACAATATTTCAGCAGTTCCTTAGTTACAAATAAAATAACAAACACCTGGAACTCATGCCAGGTTTGTGTTTCAGTTCTCCTACCACCTTTGTCAACTTACCCGGAGAGACAAGAATATGCATGGTCTTTAAAGAGACGATATTGCACAGACGGTGAATAGGTGGAACAGCTGCATTGTTTTCTGAACTACACCAGCATCTGGCAATTAAGTTTTTTTCGTACAATTCAGTAAGGACAGTATTTAATTTTTAAATTTGTCTAATAGGTTTTTTTTTCTTCAAAGGTTGCAAAATTAAGGCTCTTCGAGCAAAGACAAACACATACATAAAAACCCCTGTTCGAGGTGAAGAACCTGTATTTATTGTCACTGGGAGAAAGGAAGATGTAGCCATGGCCAAAAGAGAGATTCTTTCAGCAGCAGAACATTTCTCAATGATCCGAGCATCTCGCAACAAAACAAATGGGCTGGCAGGAGCTGTGGCAGGACCTCCAAACCTGCCGGGACAGACAACAATCCAGGTGCGTGTGCCTTATCGTGTGGTGGGGCTTGTGGTAGGACCCAAAGGAGCTACCATAAAACGAATTCAGCAAACAACTCACACATACATAGTCACTCCAAGCCGTGACAAAGAACCAGTCTTTGAGGTCACAGGCATGCCAGAAAATGTGGATCGGGCCAGAGAGGAGATTGAGGCTCATATTTCAATGAGAACTGGAGTGCTTATCGACTTAACTGCAGACAATGACTTTCACTCCAATGGAACAGATGTAAGCTTAGACGGCATCAGCACTACTGGAAGCCTATGGTCCAAGGCTCCCAACCCAACCCGTAGACCTGCTGCTAGCTTTCGAAATGACAGCCTAAGCTCCTTGGGAAGTACTTCCACTGATTCCTATTACAGCAACAGATTAGCAGATACCAGTCCAACAAGTCCATTCAGTACAGGCAGTGGTGGCTTTACATTTGGGGAATCCCTTACCTCTGTCAATTCAGACGAGCGCGATGTGGGCTTAGAGTATCCAGCCATTGATTGTCTAAGTGGGCCTCACAGCATGATATGGTCTCCATTTGAGCATGGCAATCCTATTCAAGCCTTTAATGGTAGCTCAACCGTCCAGAGACGCACTAACAGCATTAGTGGCTCTTCCACTCTTCGTGTGTCACCCACCATTTCTGACGGTAGTGCCCTCGACCATCCGTTGGCTAGGCGTGTGCAAAGTGACCCTTTAGCTAATTTAGCATGGCTACCTAACCAGACATCCCTGTCTGCCTTTTCTAACAGCCCGGGCTATTCGTCGTCTTCACTCCCAGGGAGTACCTCAGCAACATCTGGCTCTCCCACAGACTCAAGTGGTTCGGAAAGCAGGCAGAAAAGCAACCGTGACTGTGTAGTTTGCCGTGAGAGCGAAGTGATTGCAGCACTTGTTCCTTGTGGTCACAATTACTTCTGCATGGAGTGTGCCAACCGCATCTGTGAGAAAGCCGAGCCCAAGTGCCCTGTCTGCCAAAAACCAGCATCACAGGCCATTCGTATATTTTCTTAGCGGCATCATGTCCTAGCAAGTACTGCAGGCAACACCAAGAACAGAATAACCGCTGTACAATATACCCTAGACAAACCTTATTTTATTTCGACTGGAAGACTATATTTCCTAGAGGAGATGTTTACAAATTAGCTTTAATTTTAACCCAGTCATCATTGGCAATTTTGGAATAAGTTAGATATTGTTGAGCAGTTGTAACCACATGTGCTGATTGTGTACTGCTTGTCAAAGTTACTATGACAGTATTCAGTTAGATTTAAATAAAGGAAAGGTCCGCCGCACTTTGCAGATATGAGTTTTTAAAATTTCTACCTAGCATTTTATTTTTTAATGCATAGAATATATCTTGTACACATAGCTGAGAAAAGCCAAGTGGTTGTATGTTTTATAACACCAGAGTTTAATTGTGACAGCACCAGTACAGATTACTAAATATTCAAGTTTTATCATTTGTTTACCTCTTACTATGTATATGTAGGGAATTTATAGGACTGAAAATGTACTTTATTTGAATAAATTTTAAAAACTAAATATATTTTATTTTAAGATAATGGACCTTTAACCTTACATGGCTAAAGTACTGATATATATTTGCTGAACTGACTTGACGGTATGAAATTGTATTAAGAGTTTTATTTTTTGACTTAAAAAACCTTCTTAATAAAAACTTTTTACAGTATGTTTATGGCGTGTGGAAGAAAAAACATTTTGTTGTGTGACCATTTTATAGAAGGGGGCACAAAGAAAAACTCCCATTTGACTGTTTTTGCACTGTGTAGTGATGAGTAAACCCACATAATTTTAAATGAGAATGTAGGAATGTAAAACAGCTAAGTTGTTGGCAATTTGTGCTTTTTTTTAAAAAAAGAAAACTGAAATGGAGCAACCCCATCCAAGCAAAGTGACTGCCAAGATGTTTATAAGTGAGACTTTTTAAAATCTTGCATCTTTGTTCTTTTAAAAAAAAGTATGTGCTTTGTTCAACTAGACCGGGTAAACAGATTATTGAGGGGGTTACTATTAGAATTAATGACATTATTCACATTGTACATTGGTGTTAATGAGCAAAAGTCAGCATTTAAAATCTCAATAAACAAGGTACTATAACATAATAGGAGTCTCTCACTCATACCCTCACTCTTGATTGTTGCCCATAGATTGGGGAGGAAGATACTTGAAAGTACTTCCTGCCCTTACACTATCCTCTGTAATTGAACATTATTCAAAACATTGAACTTTGCTTGATACTCCAGGTGTCAAATGCTCAAATGTTTGTTTTTAATAACAAAACATATTCTTAATACAAAATTTGTCATTTTTTTCAGTTTTTCCGAATAGTTGACATCTTCATTTTAAAGTAGTATTTAATTTCATAAAGGTGGTTCCATTAATGTAAATCAGATTTGGGTTGCTGATATGAAGTATCATTGTTAGATGTCAAGGTAAGTGCAATAAACTGGCCTTATAAGGAGCCTAGATCTTGATGAAGCACTAATTATTTTCTTGATTCCATGAACTTACAACAAAATACTGTATAGACTTTTGGGACAGAAATGTGCATGAGATTTTAGCCAGAAATGTAACTTTTTAAAATATAAGTTGCTGAGATAACCTATGATGTGAAGAGCCAAATGTGGAGTTTTGAGTAATGTATAAATGTGAAATACATCAAATCTGTTTTGTTCCGCCACCCAAATATTTTAGTATCTTACACATTCAGATACAACAATTTTATATTTTGCTGCTCAGTAATGCCTGTTTTGTAATTTTGTACTGTCATAATGTTCACTCGAGTTACAAATTGGCTGTTATCGTGCACAGATCAGGCTGTTGTCTCACATGTTCATTCTTAATTACAATCACTTTTGCTTTGCACAACAGTACGAAGGTAAGGTATAAAACTAGATGCATAGATAGCTGTTAACAATTTGTTGTGTTGATTTCATAAATTTAACGTCAAATAAATGAGGATCAGTTTTCTGTTAAAAGCAAGTGTGCTCTTTTGTATTTAACTGTAGTGCGTCCCAGTCATCTGATGCCCCAATTATTTTTCAATAGCAGCAATTATCTGAAGCACTTCTGAAAACAGCGTGAGTTTACTGCCTGTTGACAATGCTGTCAAATTTGGAGCAACAAGGTGCAGGAACCAATCAAGCTTTACAGTGTATTAATACTTGCATGGAGCTCTACTTGCTGACTTCTGACCACTGGTAAATTTCTAAAGTTGCAATTGCATTAAAGTCTTAATGTGGCACTGAACCATACAGATCAGGACAGTTCTGGGCTTGATTCCTGGCATGTGCTAATTAGCTGTCGGCCAGGGTGATGTTCAGGATGCCCTTGAAGCCCCTAGGCTAGGAAAAGGTGAAACTACCTATCCAATGACTCATGCTATGTGGTCTTTGGATGAGGACAGGATCAACTATCAGGCCCTTCACAGCCTGCTGGGCTCACACTGAAGGATGGCAAGGTACCCAACAGCTGCCAGAACCTAAGGAGGCATACGCAGGCGTCCATGTCTTCAGAATGGAAGAAAATTGGATGGGGATGGCAGGAAAGGAGAGGAGAAATTGGTGAAAACATTGCTACGGTTATCAACTCGTCTAACCATTAAAATTGAACGGTGAGTACAGTAGGCTGCCTGAGTACTTTTTAAAATGTTATTTTAAAAAAACAGCCATGCGTTCTGATGCACAATACTAAACGTGCGAAACAACAGTTCCTTCCAATTTCACTACCAATGCCAAATTGCCAGTTTCTCAGAAAAGGCAGCAGGTAGCTTTGGTACAAAAGATTGAACTGCACTGTTGCCATATGTGTAAATTATGATACGCAGTGAGTTTGTATGTCTTTGGGCTATAGTCTATGGTTGTATTGTGACCCACAGCCCTAACTGCGTAATTAATAAAAGCTGCCTTAATAGCTTATTCATCTGTTGTCCTGAACAAGTCAATCCTGCAAGAGCCATTTTCCTAATCGTTTGTTTTAAAATATATTTCTGCTTTTGCATCTTGCACTTCTGTCTTTTACTCCATTGTTTTCTTCCATTTTTAACTTCTGAATTGGATTATTTTTCATTTTTATATCTTTTCATTTAAAGGAAAGCTGCAGATTCTTTTCAATATTACAAAATAGATCTAGATGGTGAAGGTCTTCTAGCTCATCTTGCCTTGTCCATCCAGAGGAAACTTAAAATTTGGATGCTGTGATGGAATTTTCTTAAATGATTTTGCATTCAGTATCCTACCTGGAAGTTCATTCAATGTGTTGATCACTCTGTGAAGAAAATTTCCTGATATCCATACTAAATTTGGGGTTTGCTAGTATGAACCAGTGCCCTCTTGTGGTTTAATATGTAGTGTTTCAACAGTAACTTACATTTATATAGGGTAGCTTGAACAGAAAAAAGTCCCGAGGTACTTCACAGAGGTGTAATCAGACAAAAACGGACACCAAGCCAAAGAAGGAGATATTAGGAGGGGTGACCGAAAGCTTTTGGTCTTTGGTCTATGGTCTATGGTGGGTTTTAAGGAGAGGCTTTAAAGGTGGCAAGGGTGGAAGGGTTTAGGAATTCCAAAGCATGGGACCTAGACGGGTCGAGCCATGGCCACCATCAGTGCAGCGAAAGAAGACAGGATGTCAGGCCGGGGACAGAGGAATGGAGCTCGAGGGAGGAGGTTACAGAGACAAGTGGCGCGAGGTCATGAAGGGATTGAAACAGAAGGATGAGAATTTTAAATTGGAGGTATTGCAGGACCAAGAGTCAATATAAGTCAACGAAGACTCAGATGATGGGTGTGAAAGATAGGATTTTGGCAGCAGAGTTTTAGATGAGCTGAAGTTTACGGAGGGTGGAGGATGGAAGGCCGCCCAGGAGAATATTTGAATAGTTGAGTCTGGAGTTGACAAAGGCATGAATGAGGATTTCAGCAGTAGATGGGCTGAGGTCAGGGTGGAGACAGGTGATATTGGAGGTGGAAGTCAGCCGTCTTTGTGATGGAATGGATATGGGATCGGAATCTCAACTTTGGATCAAATAGGACCCTGAAGTTGTAAGCAGCTTCAGATTTAATTCTCCTGTGATTGCAGAATTCTGATGAACACTCTTGTGTCCAGTTGATATCCTCCTTCCTGATTGCAAACAGCCCATTACAATATTTAATTGTTCCTTAAACAAGTTGTGTCCTAGTCTTACCCATTCTTCGTGGCAAACTATGTAAAGAATACTTAATGATGTCTGCCCTAAATGTGCCCTTCAGAACCTGAAACTGCACCCTGTTGTCCTGTGTATCTGAAGTACTGTTTCAGGATTGCTTTCTCCATCCTATTAAGTATTTTGTATAGCTTTAACATCCCCTCTGTTATGTTTTCAAAGCTGAAGAACCTAGCTTATTTGTATCATATACTGTCATCTGTTCTTCTGTAAGGTTACCCTTGTGACTTACTTTCAAGCCTGAAAAGCCCAAGTTTTTCCGATCTGTTTTCTATCATTTCCGAGGCTGATGTCTCCCTTGTGTCTTAACCCGAATTAGACAGTACTCTAGATTTATTCTGACTAGAGTGATGTACAACTTGAGCATCATTTTGACTTGTTTTCTACTATTTTGGCTATATTGTTCAGTATTCCATTTACTGCGTTGATAGCTGCTCCACATTGAGTCAACCTGTTGAATGCTGTTTCATAAAACCGATAGATATTTCTCAACGTACTTCAGCACCGTTTGTAAAGTACTTTTGCTGCTTAGTTTTTTTTCTTGTGTGCATTAAACTTTTATCTGCCACTGTTCCTCACTTAAGAATTTTACCTAACTCCTATTTGCTGCTCAGCTTAGCCTCCTTAGATTCAACTGCTCTTTGACCCATTTCCCCCCCCCCCCCCAAAAAAAGTTTTAAATTGCTGAATCCACGTCACTAATTCAGTACAAAGAACAGCTCTCTATTTCTAGTTCTAGTTCCTAGTACTGATTAATTCTTATGACCACCTGTACAGGAAAATGTGGTTTCAAAATGGGCCAGTCTTTCTTAATAAGAGGGACTGTTAAACCTCCCCCTCCCCTTACTCTCAGCTCAAGGGCACTGAGGTCAATTGTAGTGCCCTATGACTTCCATAGCTGAAATCACATTTATTAGCTCAGATCAGGGATTTCAACTTGGACCTTCTGGCAACTCCACATTAGCACTTTGTAGTAAACAGTTTAATAATGAAATTTTAACTTTTGTTGTTGCAAAGTTCCTTTTACCCCAACATACTATCCATTGTTTTATGTCCTGTGTAGGATCACTTTTAAACTTATTTCTATTATATAACATTCACTCTGGAAAACCTTTCAAGGCTTAGATTGAAGTACCATGGGTCTAATTCCTTAGCCTCTACATTCAGAAGGAACTTAGTCCAGTCTTTCCTGCTTCTTTGGGACCTTGCTTTGATTATAAAAAACACGCTTACCTTTCCTTATAAAGTAAAGAAAAAGATATTTTCTTATCCAATTTCCTTTTCCCCGCCAAGCCTCCAAAAAGGTGAATTATGGGTCAGCATCACTCCTTGCTGAGAGCAGGTACCAAGCATCTGCATGTGTTCGATCTTCAAATGGGTTCTGGGAAGTGCTGATTGACCATGGGGTCATGTGTGTTTTTTGCTTCATAGGAGAGAGGCCTTTGTCATAACATTATCTAAAAGCACCCAATGGGAAATATACTAGAGCAGTAGGATGTCTTGTTGATTTTTGCTTCTTACTCATTGGAAAATACATTGCCTTTTCTTGACACTACAGCAGTGTTGCTGATCTGCATCACATTATGGGAGGACGTTATCATCCTGTGATACAACCTTTTAGTATCTAACGTGCAATGATACCTATACCTTGTAGTATTTTAACTGCTAGATAAAATGGGGTTCAAGTTAATCCTTTCTCCACTATAAATTGCAAAATATAAGTAGTTGAAGTAATTACTATACAATGTTGAAAAACTTGGCAAAATGTTTAGTTAGTTGTGACAATGTGTTTTTAAGCTGCATCAAACACAGAAATGTTCTTCATTTTGTTATACTACTTTGAAATCACATTAAAATAAAAGTTGTCTTTCTGGAGACTGAAATCAGCATGTCTACAGGAAATCCACTAGATTGATTGATCTGGTAATTATGCAGATAAGAGAGTGGGGTTGTTCCTGGACAGGTTCACACTGTACATTGTTTAAGGCCCTGACTGACATGAGACCCTGATAGATTTTCTCATTAGTATGCTATACAAACTTTTATATAGTGTCTAACTATTTGTACCTCCCATAATGTGTTGTGCCTTACTACTATATCATCTTACTTGTAAATAAATCTAACTCTTCATTTTGGCCTGCATTTAAAAGTCTGACTAGTATTCACTACCTTTCAGAGTAGACAGGAGAACATGGTGGGTATCCTATGTGATATCCAGTGCAATATATCATAGTTAAGTGGTAATTGTGTAGTGTTATCCCGTTCATGGCATTTACAAATGTGCAGATTTTGGTTTGTAGCTTGGATCTACTTATGTTCATAGCAAAGAGAATTTACCTAAGTTAAAAGAGTTAGGAGAAAGCCCGAACCATGACGAGGGTTTCAAATAAAGTTTGAAACAGAAAACTCATGATTCCAAAAAAAACCTGTAACACTGATTTGCGTAGTGGGTGAATTATAAATGACTCATGCAATCTGTGATTGTGCTCCATCTGTATGTGCATCACTAAATTAGTACTAGGCCAGCTAGTTAATTTATTGCCACAGATGGGGAGCAAGAGAGTTTATGTGCTCTACAGCTGGATATCCACGTTTTAGTCTTCAGAGGCTCCAAAGTTGCATGCTGTGGAGCTTCAGGGGCCACCAATAAAGTTTAAACCCATTTAATATCAATGTGCATATATTTGAAGCTGCATATACTAATAGATCTTGGTGTTATGATTTGGGATTTATCCATCAATAAGGCAACAGTGCTAAGAACAGCCATTTTTGAACCTCCTGACCACAAAATTCAAATTGGACAAGTCAACAAATAGGACTGTGTTGATTGGGGTTGGGGGCCACACGTGGCCATAGGTTGGATGCCCCTGCTCTGGGGAAATATGTGAAACAGATTAATTATCAAACATTTAAATCTACATACTAGCCTCCCAGTTTCTGGACTTTCCTCTAATTCTACTCTAATATTTAACATTTGGTCTTGACAATCACTTTTCATTTAAAAAAAATTAGTGTGTATAACCCAAAAGCTTAAAGGATCTTTCAGTACTCAAACACTGTATTCCTTGCCCAAAGAATTAGGTAGAACTAATAGATCAGCCCGTTAAGTATACATTAGATTAAATTTGTAATACTGCTTGCATGCAGCATGGCAATCTTGTCTAAAGACAGACCTGATCTGATTTAAATATTAGAAAATGGTGCAGTATCTATCCCAGCTTTTTGCAAGTTCCATTTTAAAAGCAATCAGTCACATATCCAAGGTTTCTTTTTTAAAAGTTCCTCCAGAGGTCCATGCATGTGTTAATCAATTAATTAATTAAAACACTTGCCATTTTTCTTCATCTTGGGGGTACATGCCTTAACATTCAAACGTAGTTATTGGGAAAACTCCAGTGCAAGGAGAGTACTAACACACATCAAGCATTTTTGTCTAAGATTTAACATAGTCTTGGTTTCTTTGCTTCTGTCACAATACTTAAGGGGCTTCACTTACAGAAATCATATGAGGGAGGGGCCAAGTTATTCAATGCATGTACACATATCTTGTAGGATTTTTTCCAAATATGACATGAGTAAGTGTAGCATGCTTGGGAGGAAAAAGGTGACTTTGGATCTATGGTTTCCAAATGGCTCCACCACTGGGGATGTTCTCATGTCATTTCTGGGTGTGTTGCAGAACTAATTCATAGCGATTGATTAATATGATTAGTCAACAACTCCATTAAGTATTTGTCAGCATATCTTTTTCAAATCACTGAATCTATAACTTTCAAAGAGAGCTAGTCAGGCACTGCATGGGAATACTATTACCTCCAAACATAAACTTGGTGTCATTCAATTGTTTCTTGATGGATCTCTTCTACTGTTTTCAATCTTGGTTGTATCTTGCACTATACTATGGGCCTTGCCCCTTTATCTAGGTTTCCTAATGTAAAAGGAAAAAGTACTAGCAGCGCTCTAGTTACTTTTAAGTTGTCATTCTTATGGGAGCTTCGATAGTATCAAAAAACTGTTGCATCTTGGGCAAGTCAAAGCCATAAGCAGAAAGATGTGCAAGCTTATCATTAACCACAAGCAAAATACTGCTATTGCTGGAAATCTGAAATAAAAACAGAAAATGCTGGAAATACTCAGCAAGTGGGGCAGCATCAGTGGAGAAAGAAACAGAGTTAATGTTTCAGGTCGATGACCCTTTGTCAGGACATTTCAGGTTGATAGCATTCTTTCTTCAGATGCTGCCTGACTTGCTGAGTATTTCCATCATTTTCTGTTTTTATTTCATAAACCTGTGTCTTGATACATTTGTGGTTAAACTACAATAATTCAAAGCAGTTTCACCCTGGAGCCTAGGGCAATATTCAGAGAACAGTAATATTGGAAGGAGAGCTGAGAAGTTCTCACAGAATCCGGGTCAACACTTATCCTCAACTAACACCACTAAAACATTGTCTGGGCATTTAACTACAGTCTCCTCTACATTCGGGAGACCAAACACAGATTGGGTGATCGCTTTGCTGAGCACCTTCACTCTGTCCGCAAGCGTGACCCTGACCTGCCGGTTGCTTGCCATTTTAATTCTCCTTCCCATTCCTACTCTGACCTGTCTGTCCTCTGCCTCCTGCACTGTTTCATTGAAGCTCAACGTAAGCTGGAGGAACAGCACCTCATCTTTCGTTTAGGCACTTTACAACCTTCCGGACTCAACATTGATTTCAATAACTTCAGACCATAACCACTGCTCCCTGTTTTTTTTCAATATATATTATTTTTTTTATTTATTGGACTGCAGTTACTGGCTATGGTTCTGCTGTTGCCATTTACAGCTACTCCAGACCGATCTTTTGTTTCTTAACTTGTTCCATCATTCCTTTTGTCATTTAATCACTCTTGCCCTCTACCCTATCACAGACCTTCCCTTTTGTTCTTTCCTTCCCTCCCCTCCTTTCCTTTCCTCCCCTCCCTCTCTTTCTCCCACTCCCACCCCCACCCACTTTTCCCTGGCTCTGTACTTGCTTAAAACCTTTAACTCTTTAACATCTTTCAGTTCTGACGAAAGGTCTTCAACCTGAAACGTTAACTCTGTTTCTTTTTCCACAGATGCTGCCTCACTTGCTGAGCTTTTCCAGCATTCTCTGTTTTTATAACACATGAAGAAGGGTTGCATCCTAAACTTGTTTCGTTAACACAAGCAGTGACTTATGCTGATTACAATGCCTAATCCTTGTGCTAGAATGCTACATATCAATTGATCCACTTGCATTCTTCTCAATGAATAAACTCGGTAGATTTGCTTAAAAATAAACAGCTGGCAGTTTCTCCAGATTATCTTTCATGTAAACTTCATAATGACAAAGTGTTGCTTTATGTTTCTGGGTAAGACATGGCACTTAGAATCACATGATGTGTAAATATGCATAAATTTTATATTTGCCAAAATCACATGACATTCAAACATATAGACAAGAATACAGATAGATGTGTTCTGTTAATTTCTTTAAATAAATTTAAAACAGAAATAGACAGTTTCCTAGAAGTAAAGGGAATTAGGGGTTACGGGGAGCGGGCAGGAAATTGGACATGAATTTAGATTTGAGGTTAGGATCAGATTAGCCATGATCTTATTGAATGGCGGAGCAGGCTCGAGGGGCCGATTGGCCTACTCCTGCTCCTATTTCTTATGTTAAGTACTAGTCACTAATAGTATGTCAGAAAATATATGCTAATAGCCTGATATAATTAAGAGTTCCACTGATCAGGGTATTGGGTGACACAGTAGCACTATCCTTCCACATCTGGGACCCTCATTTGATTTCAGGCTGTATTAATTGGATGAAAGTTATATGCACTGGCTGTATTCATTTTCCTCATTCCAGTTTTAATTAACTAATAAATGAATTAATTTTAAAGTAAGCCCAATCCTGTCTTCATCTGATGTATGTACTCGCACATTGCAGCAGGAATCACTGGATAGCAATAAGTAGTGGGAATCTGGCTGTGTGCTTATGATGTGGGGTGAGTCTGTTAGTGTGTGGGTGTTTGAGGTGGAAATGCTTTGAGAAAACAGCTGGGAGATTTCTGAGCTCATGGTGTTGACTTGTTTTCCTCTTCTTGGGACTGGTGAATTCATTCGCGAAAAATTGGATAGGGCCTGTTATGGGGCGGGGTTAGCGCAATCCGCTATTACCCCGAGCCCAATGGCCCCTGCACAGGCAGAACGAGACTTTCATGAGGCCTAAGGTCTTTGGGGATTCAATGCAATTCACACTTTCCACCAGCAAGGGGAGCTCCCATCTCTTAAAGACAGGCTGTCTCTTAAAAATCTCTTAAAGGTAGCTGGTGCCTGTTATTTGCTGAAAATAACAGTCTGCTATCTGCACGGAGACCAGACATCGCACATGCAAAACACAGATGCAGCTCCTGTCCCTATGTTTACAAACTGATGAGTTATGTTAAAACATTAAATAAAGGTTGTGCACTATTGAATCCCACATCCTCCAACCTGCATGCCAGACGTCACCAATCTGCTCATCTGAGTTTGTACCAGGCCTGCGAGAGTGCATGTACCAAGGTTCTCTGTTGATGTAATGGAGACTTGGTGCAAGAGGTGGACAAAAGGAGGGACATCCCAAATCCGCAGGTTGGGGGCAAGAGGCCCTCCAGACATATACCCAAGAGGCAGTGGGGGACAATGTCAATGCTAGGCGCACAGCATCATGAACTTGGATGCAGTGCAGGAAGAAGTTCAATGCTTTGACAGGAGTAGTCCAGGTGAGTGAAGTCAATTGTGGTCGTGGTAGTGGCATTTAGCCCCTCGAGACTGTTCTGCCATTCAATGAGATCATGGTGGATCTGTGACCTAACTCCATATACCCGCCTTAGCCCCATATCCCTTAACACCCTTGGTTCACAGAAATCTATCAATCTCAGATTTAGAATTCACAATTGAGCTAGCATCAACTGCCATTTGCAGAAGAGCGTTCCAAACTTCTCCCACCTTTTGCTTGTAGAAGCATTTCCTAACTTCACTCCTGCACATCCTGGCTCTAAATGTTAGGCTATGACCCCTAGTCCTAGTATTCAAGTATAGGAGACCTCCAAAAACAGTTACAAATGTCTCGGCAACCAGAAGCAATAATCCAGCCACTAACCTGTAAATCCTGCATAGTCCCTTTAAATAGCGCTGGTGGGGGTCCTCCAGGCACTCCAAGACATGTTCAAATGATCGTGGTTAAGACTGTGTTGAGTTGAGCATTAAGTCCCAAAATGATGTCTATCACTTTAAATCAGCGATGCACACTGATTGTATCCATTAATGCTTCTGGCATTCGTTATCTGTGCCTCCGCTAACTCCTATACCAAGATGGCGTACAGCGCACGCCACACTGGAAACGTGCGTGTGCAGCCAAGAAGCCATCTTAGCACTTCGGGAGGCCCCGTAGTGCCAAAACAACAGGCGCTATACGGCCCAATTTAGCGCCCACGGTGTTTTTCCAGCATCTTCTGTTCTAATTTCAGATCTGCTGCATTTACTGTTTCTCTTCTTTCTCCATTTCTCCCTATTTTTACTCCTTTTTGTCGATGTCCCCCATGTCTTTTCAATCTTGTAACTCCGCACAATGTTCTTTTATATCATCTAACAGTTTTCTATTAAGCAGTTTCCAGATCATTTAACCCATTAACTCCTTCTCTCTGGTGTATCCTTTGATTCTTTCCCCTTCCCCCTTAACCCTTAACCTATTTTTTCCAATCTTACTAAAGTAGCTGCTTATCTTTAATCTTCATTTCTGATGATGGATACAGACCCAAAATGTCATGACCTGTCTTTCCTCTTTACAGATTCTGACTGACCTGCTGTGTTCTCCCAGCATTTTCTGTTTTTAGCCCAAGATTTCCAACAGCCTCTTTATGAACCCAATCAGTCTACATGCATTGACATGTATTCATGTACAACAAGAATATAAGGTGAGCCCATAGCATGCGCTGGCCGAATGTTACAACAGTGCAGAGTGGTACATACATGCCACCTGCAACATACTTTGTGTCTTCATCTAGCGTTTAGACCCAGTTTCCATGTTTATGCTTCAAAATCTATTAAGAGCTCTTCCAAACTGCCTCCACTGAAATGTCTGGGTTCTTGCACTCTGCTGAGCCACCTGTCACCCCTAAGTCTCATTTGAAATGGGCACGCTGTCCCTCAAAGTGACTCCCGTGTTCAGTGGAGCAGATCAAAGTGATGATTTTGATCGAACTTTCTCTGCGATGTGGCTGGAGTTACCGCTTAAAAGTTTGGCTGCTATAAACTCATCATCTTATTCGGACTATTACAGATTATAAAAAGAAATGTATAACTTTTGGCTGGTTGCTATGCTACACCTGAGATTTTGGTACATGTATTTTCATGTGTGGGCTTGGACCTGTCTTAGTTACTGGAAGTGGAGGGTGATGCAGGTGGGCTGAAGGCTGAGAGAAAAATTGGACTGACAATGAGGTCCCTAGGACTCCTTACACAAGAAACCGATTTTGAGATCTGACAGAAGAGGCACGGGATGTAGAGCAGGCTGAATTGCCAGTGTCTCTAGTGTCACCTGATCACTGAGCACTGATGGACTGATTGTATCCATTAATGCTTGGGATGAGCTGGGACAGGTTGGCTTCTCAATACAGGGAGACGGAAGCAGCACCTGCACCAGCTTTTTTTTAATATGAGATTCTCCAACTAACTGCCTTTCTCATTAAATCTTCCAATTGCGTTTTTCTGACCAGATTCACTCTTTTATACCTGGGAAAAGTGTAATTGGGCTGTTCTAAATTTTGAATGTCTGACCCCTCAAATTTAAATGGGAACTGTTAGTCAAATACAAACTGAATCAATCATGAATTCAGTACATATGTGATATTTGTGTGTTAGACTCCCCCTCAAGTCTATTACCCGGGAAATCACAATAACAAACTTCAAAACTTTGCTTCAGGTCATTGCACCAGACAGAATAGGCTTTAGTTGGCTGCTAAACTCCCTTTGTACAATGGCTGATTTAAATTGACAGCTGCCAAAACAACATTAGACAAAAGTATATCATCATGACATCAACTTGACCCAATCTGCACATTTAAAGAAGGACCCCGCTGCCTTCCTGTGGGTGTCCTGCTCGCCTGCTCAAAAGAGCATGTTAACAGGGGGGCGGGGGAAGTCCCTGTCCTTGCCCCTGCCCCCATTTTAACTGCCTCATGCATCCGATTCTGCCAGGCGGAGGGAGTTAAAATCAGGGACATATCTATGTTGGTTTTTGGTTGGTGTTTGTGGAAACAAGATTTGATTTTGCTAGTGAATAACATTCTTCTGTATATTGTGTGTAGAATCTCGAGCATTACATAAATGTAAATCATAGAATCATAGAAGTTACAACATGGAAACAGGCCCTTCGGCCCAACATGTCCATGTCGCCCAGTTTATACCACTAAGCTAGTCCCAATTTCCTGCACTTGGCCCATATCCCTCTATACCCATCTTACCCATGTAACTGTCCAAATGCTTTTTAAAAGACAACATTGTACCCGCCTCTACTACTGCCTCTGGCAATTCGTTCCAGACACTCACCACCCTTTGAGTGAAAAAATTGCTCCTCTGGACCCTTTTGTATCTCTCCCCTCTCACCTTAAATCTATGCCCCCTCGTTATAGACTCCCCTACCTTTGGGGAAAAGATTTTGACTATCTACCTTATCTATGCCCCTCATTATTTTATAGACTTCTATAAGATCACCCCTTAACCTCCTACTCTCCAGGGAAAAAAGTCCCAGTCTGTCTAACCTCTCCCTATAAGTCAAACCATCAAGTCCCGGTAGCATCCTAGTAAATCTTTTCTGCACTCTTTCTAGTTTAATAATAATTTTTGTTTACTGATATAAAGCCTTTTAGAAATTTTTATTTGTGTGATGATATAACTGGGCTATAGTGGGATTATCCTTATAGCTAAAGAACTCATATTGGAAATTTACTATCTAGGAGAAAAGTAAAATGCAGTTTGGATCATTTTGATTAAGCAGTTTTCTTCTGTCACTGAACTGGACCTAAGACAATGGGTCATAACAACTTGGCTTTTGTCCAAAATTACTTCATCCATTACATAATCTATATTGATTATTGGCACTCTAAAAGATCACCACTGCTGCTCTCGGGTCAATTCTACTGAGTGCTACTTCTGATAAAACATTTAACAAGGAGGAGAGAAGAAGCTGTCTACCTCGATCAATAATCTTCTGGTAGTAATCAAGAAAGGATCAATGCTGCTTGTTCAGGGTTCAGACCTCACAATGTAAGCTCCAGTTTAATCCAAAGTACATGTAAGACTTTCCTCAGGGGACAGCTACCCTAATAGTCAGTGTGGTTTCTGAGTAGCAGTCTTCAAGCTCGTTTGGTCTTTTAAAGTCTTACATTTGGCTTTTATTAACTCTCGGTCTGCAAGTAGTTTGCTTGCCTCTTGAAAGGAAAAGTGCTCAACAGTTACAAAAACATGGTGGGGGTGAAATTCTATGAAGGTTCTTCTGCTCGTCTGCCATAACTCCGGTGGAAGAGCTGCAGATACCCTGGAGAAACAGACTAAATGGCATTCACACCATTTTTCTGGGATTTCCGCAGCTCTTGCGCTGAAGTTATGGCGGATGAACGGAAATTCACCCTCTGTATTTTTAATTTAAAGATAAATTCATTTTTTTCTTATTCATGGTTTCTCTGCTTCATACAACAGCTGAGAAGATAGATGATCTGCTAACAAGCCTTCGCCAATACCATTTCGAACTGGCTGCTAGGAGTTGTGTAAGAGCAACTATGCACTATTTTCATGATAATTTTACTTCCTGGCCGTTGCAACAGAGGTTGAGGGACAACTTTTGCTTTACTTAAGCACAAATTCCAACCTAGCAAAAGTTGATCAACAACCCCAAAAAAGCTGACAACTCATGAACTGCCCTTACGATAAAACAAGTACTTACACAGGAATTCTAATTTAAGCTGTAAGTATACCCAACATTCCTTCACTCTTATCCTAAGGGAAAAAAACAAATGATGAAGGCACAAAATTAGTGGAGCATTTCTGGATGGGGATTCAAAGGCAAAACCCTCTGGAAATGTTTGAATTTTCACATTTGATTTTATGCGCTTTTATACTTCACAACTGATTTTTAATCTTAAAAAGACTGTCCTCGCAGGATTCTATTTTTAACAAAAACCCAACTTGACTGCCTGTGTATTTGTATCTGTGTTTTATCTTCCTCTGTTCACAGCTGGACGGGAAGGCCTGCTAGATCCCATGCTGAGCACGTTGGACCAGAGACTTTCCAACACAATGTGTGAGAGGAGTTTATAGATTGCCGAGATAAGCTAACAAATTGCTTATTGTTACAGTCTTTGGAGAAAATAACTGCCATTAGCATTTTAACCATCTTTCATCCAGGTGCCATTTTTCCCCCTAAACATGTGTGAATACACTTTGCTTTTAAACCCCAACATTTAAAAGTAATTCTTTTTCCAAATCTTTTCGATAGCAAAATGGTCAAAAATAATCCAGATACGTGATATGGCCCTAGGTACTTTAGGGCCTATTCTTCATTGTAAAATAAGAGTGATTATTATGGGATTTCTAGTTACCATAAAATGCATTTTATGGTAATAAGGGAATTACTTTCCCGAATTGTTGTGATTTCATACAGATTTTAGGTTTTGAGACATGAACTCCAAGTAACAAAGCAAAACAATATAGTATGGAATCTTCTCAAGAAAGAGATAGTAAGTATATGAAAGCCTGATAGATAGAGGAGAGTGAAATACAAAAGATGTAAGTGATGGGGAGGCCCTTACGCATAATTCAGTGAAGTTTGCCAATAGGTTAAGGTATGAGGGCCCATCTCCTTTTTGATTGGGAATTTGGAGGCATAACTTTCTTTTTAACCAGTTGTATATTTCACTTCCCTGCATATGTTTGTTATGGTGTTCGGATGCTCTGTATGTATTTGGTAACTGTTCTCTTTAAAATTAAAATTAAAGTTAATCTTAAAAAAAAATGGGGAATTGTTTTACCACCTTTCAGCTGGTACACAATTTTAATACAGATAGAAGAGAAAAATGATTTAAAATAAGAACCATTAAAACCTGCTAAGTCCACTTTACCTTATCCAGAACAGGGCTGGTGTTTTTATGATCTGTTTCTAGCTTGATTCTGAACTATATGATCCCTTCAGGGTCATAGCAATGGAGCCTTCAACTTTGGAAGTATTTGTCCAGGAATGTAACACTGATAATTTTCCCAGTGTATCCAGGAACCAACTAATTTGGTGCAACTGTGATCTGGTTTAGCAAACGTGGTATGGGTTCCACCGCAGTCACTAAGATATAACACCCATATACATACTGAGGTTATGAGACTGTACCTTAACCTGTGTTCTGTGTATTTATATTTTTAAAGTTATTGTCAGCATTTATCGTGTCAGGACATACAGTAATGCAGACAGGAACATGGTTTTGTTCACTCTCCCAATTTGAGGAATGCCAAGCGTACCCTGTATGGAGCCAGCACTGCCAGAGGGGAGAATAATATCATCTTTACTGGATGAATCTGGGACCAATTACAGATTTGTTACTAACCAGAGGTATCCTGGCAGTGGAAACTTGTAAGCTATTGGGAGCACAATCTTGGATAACTGCTGGAAGACAGGCCATGGAACATTATTTCCACTGATGCATCAATTTATAATTAAATTAATAATTTTTTACAATTTATTACTGCTGTATTTGTATTTCTTTAAAATTGCTACACCATGTTATTGACACACGCCTACATCTTCTAATCCAAACGGCTGTGAATCAATCCATCACACATGCACACGCACACACAGTGTGTTTTAGTCATGGATTAATTTACAGTTTTTCTGGAAGAAGCTCCATGCTTTCGTTCAGATTATATTAGATATACAAATCATAGAAAGCCCTTTGCACCTGTAAGTAGGCTCAGGGTACTTGGCATTAAATATTCTCTTTGAAATAGAAATTTGAAATCCTTCTAGTGAGATATTTTTAGCTTAAAATGTAATGGAAATAATACTACTAGGTGAACTTGCATGGACCATAAAAGAAAAATTGGGCCTTTGTCTAAAATTTGATCTCTATTATTAATCTTTCTTCAGGCTACCAACCTGTTTTTCACATCATTGTTTCAACAATCACTGGCAGACCTTGTTATCCTGCAATATCTACCTATTGAAAAGATTATCATGAGAATAAAGATGTGATCTAAGTACGATATCACCTCTAGCTACTAACCTATACACAACTGTTTATCTGTGAGATCAGTTATACTGCAGACCATCATTCTCAGACCAGAACTTATAGTGCCGTGAATGGTGTGATGCAGAGCCATGAGATGTGATTAATGTTGCCAGCCTGCTCAGCAGCTTTTTGCATTTTATTCAGTGTTTCATATGATCATTACGATAAATGCTGACAATTTAAAAAATAAAAATACACAGAACACAGGTTAAGGTACAGTCTCACAACCTCAGTATGTTTATGGGTGTTATACCTTAGTGACTGCGGTGGAACCCATGTCTCTGTAGCACATTTGCTAAACCAGATCACAGTTGCACCAAATTAGTTGGTTCCTAGATACATTGGGGAAATCATCAGTGTTACATTCCTGGACAAATGCTTCCAAAGTTGAAAGCTCCACTGTTATGACCCTGAAGGGATCATATAGTTCAGAATCAAATAAAATATCCCCACAATATCAAAAATAAATTTTATAGTAGACTCGTAAGTGATTGTTCTTGGTGCTGAAATCACCCCCTTAGGAAGAAAGACCATTCAAAATCTTTCAGGTGCTGTATTGAGAAAAAAATTAAAATTTAAAAATGACCATGCAAAATTTAAAGTTGCTTATACTGTGGCCATAATTAACTAACTGCTTATACTAATATAACATTGAAACAGTGCATTCTAATGATTTTGGATGCAAATTACAATATAAATTTGGTTATTAATGTAAATTATTCTCCACTTACTCAACAATATTAATTTCATTTTAATCTATGAAATTGTTAAATCCAATTAGGAAATCAACTTCTGAGTATGTAAACATACTAGTTAAGTTTAAACTAATTTGGCAAGCAGATGGGCACCAGAATGAAACATTAGAAAGGAGAAACAAGGTGCACAGAGGATTGGGAGAGACAAATAGAACTATAGCAAAGAATAGTTCAGAAAAAGTCTAAGATGAGTTTGGTTTGCATGTGCGTAAATGCATGTAGCGTGGTGAATAAGGTTGGTGAGCTGCAAGCACAAGTCACCACATGGGACTATGCTATAGTGGCAAGAACAGAGACCTGGCTCAAAGAAGGGGAAGATTGCGTATTTAATATTCTTGCTTCAGGGTATTTAGGAAAGATAGGGAAGAGAAGAAAGGAGGGGGGTTGCAGTATTCATTGAAGAAACTATTTTAGCACTGGAAAGGGATGATGTAGTTGAGAGGTCAAAGACAGAATCTGTTTGGTTAGAATTAAGGAACAATGGAGGAGCTAATACACTACTAACATCAGTAGTGGGGAAAATGCTAGAGTATTATAAAAGATGTGGTAACAGAACAGTTGGACATTAACGGGATTGGACAAAGACAGCATAGGTTTATGAAAGGGAAATCATGCTTAACAAATCTACTGGAGTTTTTTGAGGACGTAACCAGTAGAATAGAAAGGGGAGAACCAGTGGATGAGGTGTACTTGGATTTTCAGAAGGCTTTTGATAAGGTCCCACACAAGAGGTTAGTGCGCAAAATTAAAGCACATGCAATTGTGGGAATATACTGGCATGGATTGAGAATTGGTTGACAGACAGGAAACAGAGAGTAGGAATAAACGGGTCTTTTTTCCGGGTGGCAGCAGTGACCAGTGGGGTAGCGCAGGGATCAGTGCTTGGACCTCAGCTATTCACAATATATATCAATGATTTGGATGAGGGAACTAAATGTAACATTTCCAAGTTTGCAGACGATACAAAACTGGGGTGGAGTGTGAGCTGTGAGGAGGATGCAAAGAGTGTGATTTAGACAAGTTGGGTGAGTGGGCAAGAACATGGCAGATGTAGTATAACATGGATAAATGTGAGGTTATCCACTTTGGTTGTAAAAACAGAAAAGCAGATTATTATCTGAATGGTGATAGATTGGGAAAAGGGGAGGTGCAACGAGACCTGGGTGTCCTTGTACACCAATCGCTGAAAGCAAGCATTCAGGTTCAGCAAGCAGTTAGGAAGGCGAATTGTATGTTGGCCTTCATTGCAAGAGGATTTGAGTACAGGAGCATGGATGTCTTACTGCAGTTATACAGGGCCTTGGTGAGACCACATCTGGAGTATTGTGTGCAGTTTTGGTCTCCTTATCTGAGGAAGGATGTCCTTGCCATGGAGGGAGTGCATGGATGATTTACCAGACTGATTCCTGGGATGGCAGGAGTGAAGTATGAGGATAGATTGGGTCGACTAGGCCTTTATTCAACAGAGTTTAGAAGAATGAGAGGTGACCTCATCGAAACATATAAAATTCTAACAGGACTGGACAGACTAGATGCAGGGAGGATGTTCCCGATGGCTGGGGAGTCCAGAATCAGGGGTCACAGTCTCAGGATACGGGGTATGCCATTTAGAACCGAGATGAGGAGAAATTTCTTCACTCAGAGGGTGGTGAACCTGTGGAATTCTCTACCACAGAAGGCAGTGGAGACCAAGTCATTAGATGTATTCAAGAAGGAGATACATATATTTCTTAATGCTAAAGGAATCAAGGGAAACTTTGAGACAATAATCCAGGACAAAATTAATTGGCACTTGGAAATATATGGGCTAATAAATGAAAGTCAGCATGGATTTGTTAAAGGAAAATCATGTTTGACTAACTTGATTTGAGTTCTTTGATGAAGTAATAAAGAGGGTTGATGAGGGTGGAGCAGTTGATGTTATGTATATGGACTTTCACAAGACATTTGATAAAGTACCACATAATAGATTTGTAAGCAAAATTAAAGCTCATGGGATTAAAGGATCAGTGCAGCCTGGATACAAAATTGGTTCCTAGATACATTGGGGAAATCATCAGTGTTACATTCCTGGACAAATGCTTCCAAAGTTGAAGGCTCCACTGTTATGACCCTGAAGGGATCATATAGTTCAGAATCAAATAAAATATCCCCACAATATCAAAAATAAATTTTATAGTAGACTCGTAAGTGATTGTTCTTGGTGCTGAAATCACCCCCTTAGGAAGAAAGACCATTCAAAATCTTTCAGGTGCTGTATTGAGAAAAAAATTAAAATTTAAAAATGACCATGCAAAATTTAAAGTTGCTTATACTGTGGCCATAATTAACTAACTGCTTATACTAATATAACATTGAAACAGCGCATTCTAATGATTTTGGATGCAAATTACAATATAAATTTGGTTATTAATGTAAATTATTCTCCACTTACTCAACAATATTAATTTCATTTTAATCTATGAAATTGTTAAATCCAATTAGGAAATCAACTTCTGAGTATGTAAACATACTAGTTAAGTTTAAACTAATTTGGCAAGCAGATGGGCACCAGAATGAAACATTAGAAAGGAGAAACAAGGTGCACAGAGGATTGGGAGAGACAAATAGAACTATAGCAAAGAATAGTTCAGAAAAAGTCTAAGATGAGTTTGGTTTGCATGTGCGTAAATGCATGTAGCGTGGTGAATAAGGTTGGTGAGCTGCAAGCACAAGTCACCACATGGGACTATGCTATAGTGGCAAGAACAGAGACCTGGCTCAAAGAAGGGGAAGATTGCGTATTTAATATTCTTGCTTCAGGCACTTGGAAATATATGGGCTAATAAATGAAAGTCAGCATGGATTTGTTAAAGGAAAATCATGTTTGACTAACTTGATTTGAGTTCTTTGATGAAGTAATAAAGAGGGTTGATGAGGGTGGAGCAGTTGATGTTATGTATATGGACTTTCACAAGACATTTGATAAAGTACCACATAATAGATTTGTAAGCAAAATTAAAGCTCATGGGATTAAAGGATCAGTGCAGCCTGGATACAAAATTGGCTAAGGGACAGAAAGCAGAGAGTAGTGGTGAACAGTTGTTTTTGAGACTGGAGAAAAATATACAGTTGTGTTCCCCGGGGTCAGTATTAGGACCACTGCTCTTTGATATATAATAATCCTGGACATGGGTATACAGGGTATAGTTTCAAAGTTTGCAGATGACACAAAACTTGGAAATGTAGTAAACAATGTGGAGGACAGTAACAGACATCAGGAGGACATAGACAGACTGGTGAAATGGGCAGACACATGGCAGATGAAATTTAATGCAGAGAAGTGTGAAGTGATACATTTTGGTAGGAAGAATGAGGAGAGGCAATATAAACTAAACAGTACAATTTTAAAGGGGGTATAGGATCAGACAGACCTTGGGGCATATGTACACAAATCTTTGAAGGTGGCAGGACAAGTTGAGAAGGCTGTTAAAAAATCATGTGGGATCCTGCGTTTTATTAATGGAGGCATAGAGTACAAAAGCAAGGAAGTTATGTTAAACCTTTATAAAACACTGGTTAGGCCTCTGCTGGAGTATCGTGTTCAATTCTGGGCACCACATCTTAGGAAGGATGCCAAGGCCTTAGAGAGAGATTTACTAGAATGGTACCAGGGATGAGGGACTTCAGTTATGTGGGGAGACTGGAAAAGCTGGGGTTGTTCTCCTTCGAACAGAGAAGGTTGTGATGAGATTTGATAGAGGTGTTCAAAATCATGAACAGTTTTGATAGAATAAATAAGGAGAAACTGTTTCCAGTGGCAGAATGGTCGGTAACCAGAGGACACAGATTTCAGGTGATTGGCAAAAGAACGAGAGGTTGCATGAGGAAACATTTTTCACGCAGAGTTGTTTTGATCTGGAACACACTGCCTGAAAGGGTGGTGGAAGCCAGATTCAATAGTAACTTTCAAAAGGGAATTGGATAAATACTTGAAGGGAAAACATTTACGGGACTATGGGGAAAGAGCAGGGGAGTGGGACTAATTGGATAGCTCTTTCAAAGAGCCGACACAGGCATGATGAGCCAAATAGCCTCCTTCTGTGCTTTAAAATACTATGTTACTATGTACTATGTTACTACTCTGTAAAGTAGGTTAGGTATTATATTATAGGTAGATGATCACCTATCCTGCATTGTTGCCTGTTTCCAACAAACTTGATTTTCATCAAACAGGTGATTTTTCCTCTCCTTGTTTTTAGTTGTCTAGTTGAAAATGGTCGAGGTGGGATTAATTGATATCACCAACCTTGAATCCATCTTTTAGTTGACATTTGTATGTGGATTAATCTTTCTATTTTACCAGTATGAACATCAAGAACATGTTGATGTCTTATGTGGAGTCAAATTCTTAAAACCTAACTGACAAACCCAACTCAAATACCTGTTCGGTCAGTTCCTTGGACGGGTGCACTGTGGTGTGGTACTAAGTGACACAGACCGAGGTTTCAGCTTTGAATCCTGGTCTGTGCTGAGTTAGCTGAACTTAGCTCAGCAACAAACACTAATATAATTTTCTTTTAAATGAAGAAGAGGTAGAAAGCAGGAACTTTAGAAAGATTAATTGTATTTTCTGCATATGTTTAGCTCTATGTGACAGAAACGTGATGCACTCAAATCTTATAGAATTTAGTACTTTCAAATGCTAAGATAATGTCCTCATAAGCAAGGAAATCCATTAAAATGAAATCTAATACTGAATACCTAATCTACTTTGCAAGCTGCATAATTAAATTGGTTAAAGATGAAACATCAATGATAATTACATATATTTTGTAATGCAATCATATTCTTTGACAATCTAGGCCAGGAATGTCTGAATTGCAACCATTTATAGCCCTGAGAGCCCAGGCAACTGAGTCCAATTTATACTTATATTTCTTATTTACTGGTTTGTCCTCGTTTCAATTTTGTGGTCCTGGACATTTGGACTCGGCTGTTCTTAATGTTATTGCCTCATTGGTGGCTAAACCCTAAATCAGGACAGCAAGTTCTATTTGCACCAATAACTTGATATATATGTAAATTAATGGGAACGTGGATCTGAACTGTGTATGTGGCCTCGGAGGCTCCATTGTATGCACATAAGTGACTCTGAAGACAAAAAGCCTTCAAATCCCTTCTAGGCTTACACTTCAGTGCAGAACTGAAAGTGTTGCATTGTTAGAGATGCTATCCTTCGGATGAGGTGTCTGTTTTACAGTGGTTCAGGTGGATGTTAAAGATCCAATGTTGCTATTTAAAAATTAGGGAGTTTTCTTGGTGTTCTGATCATCATTCCTCCCTTAGCCAAAAACATATTAACTAGTCATTCATCTCATTGCTGTTATATGGGAAGTTGCTGTGTAAAATGGCTGCCATGCTTCCTTCTGTAACATCAGTAACTGCACTTCTTAGCAACTCACTGTATGTGAAGTGCTTTGGGATGTTTCTGAGCAATGTGATTAGGTGCTAAATAGAAACAAGTCATTTTTTCTTTCTTTTTTCTAAAACAAATTAATGCTCAAAAAAGAATGTTTACAGGTACACAGTCCAATATATTGACAGTTCTATTATGCCTAAACAATGACTTTAGCAGTCCTGTTTATTATTTTGATTTTCAGGGATAACATAGTATTGCTGCATTCATCAGTCAGGTCACTAAGTTTTGTGTGTACTGATTTATATTATTCCATTTCTTTACCTCAGTGCAGATTAAGTGGAGTTCACAAAATGTAGAACAAAACAAAAGCTGTAGGTCCAAGGTGATGTTGCAAAGATTGACGCCATTAATTTCTGCATCAACTCTGTTTATACCGCTTCTCTGGGGTTTCCATGGATGTTCTACCAAAGTTATGGCGGGCAATCGGGAGAACCCTTGTGGAAATTATAATGTCAGCATAAGAATATGTAAGAATACAACAAAAGGCAGGCAAGGTTCACAGCTTTGGGTTTGGCAGCATGGTACATTAACACTTGTCTGAGAAGGACAGCAGGCACATGGGAACACCACCATCTGCACGTTCCCCTCCAAGTCACACGTCATCCTGACTTAGACATATATCACCATTCCTTCATCGTCGCTGGGTCAAAATCCTGGAACTCCCTACCTAATAGCACTGTGGGAGAACCTTCACCACATGGACTGTAGCAGTTCAAGAAGGTGGCTCACCACCATCTTTTCAAGGGCAATTAGGATGGGCAATAAATGCTGGCCTTGCCAACGACGCCCACACCCCATGAATGAATAAAAAAAAGAAGAAAATAGGGTAAGTTAAGAAAAGTCAGGGATGGGAAAAGACCATCTGACCCATTGAAACTCATTCATGTAACTGAGGCCCAGGTTGCATGTTCCAATGATTCAGGTGAATGTTAAACAACCCATAGCATTATTTGGAGAAGAGCAGATAGTTTTTCTGATATCCTGGCTATTATTTCTCCCTCAATCTAAAATATCGCTCGTTTTCATTGCTGTTTGTGGGATCTTGGTGTGTGCACAATGGCTGACATGTTTGTATATTTAGCAGCCAATGCATTTCAACTTGTAATTCAAATGTTTTGAGAAATTTCTGAGACATACCAAAGTGCTATATAAATGCAAATCTTTCTTTTTCTTGTGCATTAAATCTCCCATTATGGCATTTAACTGTATTTTGAATAATGCCAGTGATTTTGGTTCTTTTATCTCGCTAATAGATTATTCCAAATATTTATTAATCTGTGTAAAGGCGTTGTTGTGATATTTATTTTGAATTTACTTTTCACTAATTTCACAAACTGCAAGTCATCAAAAATGCCAGAGCCCACGTCCCAGAGAATTGACTTCTCGTCCTTACCTTTGGATTCCTGTACCCACCGCTCCACCAACTGGCCTATTTAGTGTTTCCTGCTCACTGTGCTCCAACTGGTGGCATCTCCTTCAGTCTCTATGTGCCACTTTATGGCGCTCCCTCCCTCAGCATCTCTGCCTTGTCACCTCCTTCCCTGCCTTCAAAAGCCTCCTTGAGACTCTTCTCTTTGACTGTGCTTTTGCTCCCTGTTGACCCTCATGAATTTCTCTCTCCTGCTCAGTGACCTCTTGCGATCAACCACAACGTAAAGCTGTGATATCTCTCTGTACGTAATCAGCATTTATATATATGTAAGCTGCTGTTGTGGAAATGGTTGCACAGTTTTCCCCACATAGGTCTGTGCTGGGGTTTGAGTTGGAAATGTTCCTTACCCTTGGGTGCTGGATTTTCAACTGTAGACCAATTCTATATATATATGTGTGTGTGTGTGTGTGTGTGTGTAGTGTGTGTGTGAGTGAGAGAGAGAGAGAGAGAGAAGGAGAGTGGATCATGGGAGTTGTAGTTTTCACTCTATTCCTGTAGGACTACAGGTACACTGTAACAACCAATTGTTACAAATAATTGTACGGCGAAGTGGCAGAGAAAAAAATTCAAAATAAAGATTTCAATTCAACATTTCAAAAATTAAATAAAAATGCTTAACTTAGTGTTTTTTGGGTTGTGTTTTTATATATCGCTGAAATTTGTATGGGGTCAGAGGGGGATGTGATCAGTTGTTTTGATACTGAACATGGACACTGGCCAGTGTTGATCAGTTAGCCAGGCCTGGTCCATGGTGAGGTACTACCAGTACAGGTGCTAGTCATTGAGAAGAACCTCCCTGGGCATTGTTCCATCAGTGAATAGCTTCAGCAGGGACTACAAATCCACAACAACAACAACTTGCAGATATCGCCTTTAACATAGTAAGGTGTCCCAAGGTGCTTGACAGGAGCGATTTTTAAAACAAAATTTGACTCCAAGTCACACGAGGAGATATTAGGACAGGTAGTCACAGAGGTAGGTTTTAAAAAGCGTCTTAAAGGAGGAGAGAGAGGTAGAGAGGTAGAGAGGCAGAGAGGCAGAGAGGTAAACAGAGGGAATTCCATAGCTTAGGGCCGAGGCAGCTGAAGGCTGACAAGGGTGGAGTGATGAAAACTGGGTTGCGCAAGAAGCAAGAATTGGAGGAGCGTAGAGATCGTGGAGGGTTGTAGGGCTGGAGGAGGTCACAGAGATAGGGAGGGGCGAGGCCATGCAGGGATTTAAAAACAAGGATGAGAATTTTAAAATCGAGGCGTTCCCAGACCGGAAGCCATTGTAGGTCAGTGAGCACAGGGGTGATGGGTGAATGGGACTTGGTGCGAGTTAGGATATGGGCAGCAGAGTTTTGGATGAGCTCAAGTTTACGGAGGGTGGAAGATGGGAGGCCAGCCAGGAGAGCATCGGAACACTTCAGTCTAGAGGTAACAAAGGCATGGATGAGAGTTTCAGCAGCAGATGAGCTGAGGCAGGGTCGGAGATGGGCGATGTTATGGAGGTGGAAGTAGGCGGTCTTGGTGATGGAGCGGATATGTGATCGGATAGTGCTTTCAAGCAGCACTTACTCACCAATAACCTGCTCACCGGTGCTCAGTTTGGGTTCCGCCAGGACCACTCGGCTCCAGACCTCATTACAGCCTTGGTCCAAACATGGACGAAAGAGCTGAATTCCAGAGGTGAGGTGAGAGTGACTGCCCTTGACATCAAGGCAGCATTTGACCGAATGTGGCACCAAGGAGCCTAGTAAAATTGAAATCAGTGGGAATCGGGGGAAAACTCTCCTCAGGCTGGAATCATACCGAGCACAAAGGAAGAGGGTAGTGGTTATTGGAGGTCAATCATCTCAGCCCCAGGACATTGCTGCAGGAGTTCCTCAGGGCAGTGTCCTAGGCCCAACCATCTTCAGCTGCTTCACCAATGATCTTCCCTCCATCATAAGGTCAGAAATGGGGATGTTCGCTGATGATTGCACAGTGTTCAGTTCCATTCGCAACCCCTCAGATAATGAAGCAGTCCGAGCCCGCATGCAGCAAGACCTGGACAACATCCAGGCTTGGGCTCATAAGTGGCAAGTAACATTCGCGCCAGACAAGTGCCAGGCAATGACCATCTCCAACAAGATAGAATCTAACCACCTCCCCTTGACATTCAACGGCATTTCCATCGCCGAATCCTCCACCATCAACATCCTGGGGGTCATCATTGACCAGAAACTTAACTGGACCAGCCATATAAATACTGTGGCTACAAGAGCAGGTCAGAGGCTGGGTATTCTGCGGCGAGTGACTCACCTCCTGACTCCCCAAAGCCTTTCCACCATCTACAAGACACAAGTCAGGAGTGTGATGGAATACTTTCCACTTGCCTGGATAAGTGCAGCTCCAACAACACTCAAGAAGCTCGACATCATCCAGGACAAAGCAGCCCACTTGATTGGCAGCCCATCCACCACCCTAAATATTCACTCCCTTCACCACCGGTGCACTGTGGCTGCAGTGTGTACCATCCACAGGATACACTGCAGCAACTCGCCAAGGCTTCTTCGACAGCACCTCCCAAACCCGCGACCTCTACCACCTGGAAGGACAAGGGCAGCAGGCACATGGGAACACCACCACCTGCACATTTCCCTCCAAGTCGCACACCATCCCGACTTGATAATATAGTGCCGTTCCTTCATCGTCGCTGGGTCAAAATCCTGGAACTCCCTTCCTAACAGCACTGTGGGAGAACCTTCATCACACGGACTTCAGCGGTTCAAGAAAGTGGCTCACCACCACCTTCTCAAGGGCAATTAGGGATGGGCAATAAATGCCGGCCTCGCCAACGACGCCCACATCCCATGAACGAATTAAAAAAAAGCTCATCTTAGGGTCAAATAGACGCCAAGGTTGCGAATGGTTTGGTTCAGCCTCAGACAATGGCCATAGAGAGGGATGAAGTCAGTATCTAGGGGACGGAGTCTGTGGCGGGGACCGAAGAAAAAGGCTTTGGTCTTCCCAATACTTAGTTGCAGGAAATTTTTGTTCATTCCCTTGGACAAACAACGTGACAAATCAGAGACAGTGGAGGGGGCGAGGGAGGTGGTGGTGAGGTAGAGCTGGCTGTCGTGAGCATACATGTGGAACCTGACGTCGTGTTTTCGGATGATGTCGCCGAGAGGCAGCATGTAAGAGGAAAAAAATAACTTTTCTAAATGTAATAAACAGAAAAAAAAGGTTTTGTGGAGGGCATAATAATAAATCACAGTGGAAGGTTGAGCAAAAAAAAAATTCTAATTTGAAATAAGGTTTTGGGAAGAGAAGAAATTTGTTGTATTACAACAGTGGACAAACCACTGTCATGTTTAGGTTGCAGCAGGAGAACAGTAAACATAAGAACCAGCATCCAGATCCTGGGCTAACTGAGCAACAACACAAGTGCTATTTATTTTATCTACTTTGATGAACTGTCCATTTAACTGCCTACTTTCAAGACTGCTCTTCTTCATAGCTCATCCCTTTTACAATGATATCAGCATGGCAGGGTACTCTATGATCTGGATCGGCCTTTCAAATTGATGAAACATACACCTACTACCAAAGGTAATGGTAGGACAACAGTAGGTGTGAAAAATTCTATGGTGGGTGGGGAAGAAGGAACCATACCTTCAAGAACAGGTCCTCCCTCAGCATAAGTGAAGACATTCCATTGTGATGATTTCCTGCAGGAAATGGAACCAGGCAAGGGCAGAACTTTCTACCAGCATGAGGCAAGATTTTCTGCGTGCTATGTGCTATGTGTTATCAAATTCTTCAGAAGCAAGTTTACAATTTATAAATGAGTCTATGATTTTGCGACCCATAGAACACAGGGGAAATCTCACCCCCCCCCCCACCTCCACCCCATGAAAGTGAGATACATCTTCAGAGAAGCAAAAGATCATGGGGGAAAAAATTCGGTAGGGCCTATTATTGGGCGTAGGTAGTGTGATCTGCTATTAACCCACGCCCAATGGCCCCTGTGCCTGCCTCAGTACCCACCGTCAATCTGCGTTGAAATCCAAGCCTTGCACATCGATTCAATTCAATCCGCACTTTCTACCAGTATGGGGAGCCCCAACCTCTTAAAGGGAGGAAGTTTCGTCAAATCTCTTAAAGGTAGTCGGTACCTGTTATTTGCTGAAAATAACAGTCTGCTGTCTGCACAGAGTCTGAACAAAGATCAGACACCGCACACGTAAATCACAGATGCAGATCCTGTCCCTATGTTTACACACTGATGAGTTATGTTAAAACATTGAATAAAGGTTGCGTAGTACTAAATCCTACATCCTCCAATCTGCACAACAGACCTTACCAATCTGCCGATCTGAGTTGGTACCAGGCCTGCATTAGAGGCCTTGGTGCAAGAGGTGGACAGATGGAGGAGCAGCCTATATCTGCAGGGGGGCAAGAGGCCCTCCAGACATATGCTCAAGAGGTAGTGGGAGGCAGTAGGGGACGTAGTCAATGCAGGTGCACAGCACCATGAACATGGATGTAGTGCAGGAAGAAGTTCAATGCTTTGACACGAGTCGTCAAGGTGAGTGAGGTCAACTGTCAAGTGGCATCACCTACCAACTACACCACTAGCTGCATCCACTGCTCCATGCACCACACCTCCCGTTACCCACATACCAACAAACTCTTTCCATCAGTACTCAACTCTTCCAGTCTTTCTCTCACCCTTACACATTACCACTGTTGCAAGCTGCCCACTCACAACTCACAGGCCACACACACTGGCAGCTATTCAACCATGACAGACACATCACCCAGACACACGTCCTGCTTTATTGCAGGAGAAGGTGGCGCATATCAGGAGGCAGCAAGTGGCAGTGGCATTTAGCCCCTCAAGCCTGTTCAGCCATTCAATGAGATTGTGGTTGATCTGTGACCTAACACCATATACCTGCCTTAGCCCCATATCCCTTAATATCCTTGGTTCACAGAAATCTATCAATCTCAGATATAACATTCACAAGTGAGCTAACATCAACTGCCATTTGCAGAAGAGCGTTCCAAACTTCTCCCACCCTTTGCGTGTGGAAGCGTTTCCTAATTTCACTCCTAAATGTTAAGCTATGTCCCCGTGTCCTAGGGCTCAATTTTCAAATTAAAAATGGGTGGGTTTGGGGTGGGGGGTCATTGATAATTGCCATCATTTCAGACCCACCATCTACCCTGTCGAGCCCTGCAAGAATTTTGTATGTTTCAATGAGATCACCTCTCATTCTTCTAAACTCTAGAGAATATAGTCTACTCAATCTCTCCTCATACAACAATCCCACCATCCCAGGAATCAGTCTGGTGAACCTTCGTTGCACTCCCTCTATGGCAAGTATATCCTTTCTTAGATAAGGAGACCAAAATTATACACAATACTCCAGGTGCAGTTTCACCAAGGCCCTATATAATTGCAGTAAGACATCTTTACTCCTGTACTCAAATCCTCTTGTAATAAAGGCCAACATACCATTTGCCTTCCTAATTGCTTGCTGCACCTGCATGATAGCTTTCAGTGACTCATGTACAAGGACACCCAGGTCCCTTTGAACATCAACATTTCCCAATCTCTTACCATTTAATAAATACTCTGCATTTTGGTTTTTCCTACCAAAATGGATAACTTCACATTTTTCCACATTATATTCCAACTGCCATGTTCTTGCCCACTCACTTAGCCTGTCCATATCCCCTTGAAGCCTCTTTGCATCCTCCTCACAACTCATATTCCCACCCAGTTTTGTGTCATCAGCAAACTTGGAAATATTACATTTGATTCCCTCATCCAAATCATTGATATAGATTGTGAATATCTGGGGCCCAAGCACCGATCCCTGCGGTACCCCACTAGTCACAGTCTGCCACCCGGAAAAAGACCTGTTTATTCCTACTCTCTGTTTTCTGTCTGTTAACCAATTCTCAATCCATGCCAGTATATTACCCCCAATTCCATGTGCTCTAACTTTGTTCACCAACCTCCTGTGTGGGACCTTACACCATATCCATTGGTTCCCCCTCATCTATTCTACTAGTTACATCCTCAAAGAACTCCAATAGGTTTGTCAAACATGATTTCCCTTCCATAAATCCATGTTGACTCTGCCAAATCCGATTATTTTTTAAGTGTCTTGTTATCATATCCTTTATAATAGATTCTAGCATTTTCCCTACTACTGATGTCAGCCTAACAAGTCTGAAGTTCCCTGTTTTCTCTCTCCCTCCTTTCTTAAATAGTGGGGTTACATTTGCTACCCTCCAATCTGCAGGAACCAGAATCCTCCGACCCCCAACTCTCCCCCTCAATGATCTTGGACCCCCGCGATGACCCCTGATTCCGACCTCCCCCCATGACTCACAACCCCTATGCCCACCCAAGCCTACCTATGCCCACCCAAGCCTACCTTTGCCCACCCATGCCCCTTGCCCACCCATGCCCCCGTGCTCACCCATGCACCCCATGCCCACCCATGCCCCCCCGTGCATCCCCCATTCATACAGCAAAGACTTACCTGCAGACTTACCTAAAGACGTCCTCTCCCTTGCTTGTTTCCCACCCAACTGAGACCAACCTGTCAATCAGCCAGTCAGTTGGACAGGAAACTGACAAAAAAAATAAAAGATGTCCTTACGGCAAAATCATAAGGACATCCAGGAAACCCGTACTAATGGGTTTCCCGACCTCAATTTGACCTTCCCGCCCCCTTCCCGACTCCGTTTTAAAATCACCACCCTAATATTCAAGTATAGGAGACCTCCAAAAACAGTTACAAATGTATCGGCAGCCAGAAGCAATGATCCAGCCACTAACCTGTAAATCCTGCATGGTGCCTTTAAATAGCGCCGGTGGGGGTCGTCCAGGCACTCAAAGACATGTTCAGATGGTCGTGGTTAAGACTGTGCGTTGAGTTGAGCGTTAAGTGTCAAAATGGTGTCCATCACTTTAAATCAGAGTTGCACACTGATTGTATCTATTTTCTCCTTACTTTACATGCTTCCGGTGTTTGGTATTTGTGCATGTGCTAACTCCTATACCAAGATGGCGTCCGGCGCACGTCACGCTGGAAACGTGCGTGCGCAGCCAGGACACCATCTTGGATGTTCGAGAAGCCACGTAGCGCAGTAACAATGGGCACTACATGGCCCAATTTAGCGCCCCATGCACTTAAATGGGTTGATATCACCAATGCCTGTCAAGATAAACCTTATCAAACAGTGTATGGGATCTCAGGGGATTCTGACCACCATAACTTACAAAGCCTATTTCTGTGAAGAACCCAATTTAGTCTGATCAGACTCAAAATATGTAAAAGAGACCATTATCATTTATATTCCTACAATGAGAGAAGTATTGTGGGTCTATCAGTACATTACAGATGAAGTTCTTTAACTGTAGTTTTTATTCTAATGCATAAGGACATAAGAGACCAACTGATAATGCACAGAGGCCGTTATGAGAAATATTCTCTAGTTCTCCAGACCTCCATCCCAAACTACTCTGCAGTTTCTCTTCTATTTTGCCAATTCCTCAGTCCTCATCAAACTTATTACCTCCATGAGACTGTCACATGCTCCCTTGACCTCATGTCAACTCAGCTCCTAACCACTCAACTACCTTTCTTCAGCCCAATGCAGGTTGACATCATCCAATTCTCCCTTTTCTTGAGCCTTATTTTCCCTTCTTTAAAAAGTACTGAAATCACTAACCTGCTCAAGAATCCCACCCTAGATTCCTCTGTTTTCTCCATCTACCGGCTCCTTGCTAACCTTCCATTTGTTTCTAAAGTCCCTGACTGGGTCACTGTCACCCAAGTCAGCCTTCACATCTCTCGCAACTCTCTGTTTGAATACCTTCAGTCTGGTTTCCACCCCACCCACTACACTGAGGTTGCCTTGGTCAAAGTTTCCGAGAATATCCTATATGATTAAAATTTCAGCACGCTATCCCACCTTGTCCTCTCTGTGGTCCACCTCTGCAGTTGCACCTTATCTTGGTTCCATTCCTTCCTATCCCAACATATTCAGTACGATCTTCTCAAGTTGTTTCTCTTTGCATCCCCTACAGGGTCACCCTGTGTTGCTCAAGGCTCCATCCTTGGCCACCTCCTTTGCTTCATCTACATGATGAAGCCTCCTTGATGACATCATCCATATCCATGGGGTCAGCCTCAATTCATCAGCTACCAATGATACTCAGCTTTAATTTCACCACCCTTGACTCCACGTCTGCTGCCAGGCTGTCTGGCTGCATGTCGGATATTATTTTAAACATGGAGTCAGCTTCCACGTGTATGCTAATGATACCCAAATTTAACTCTCTGCCACCGTCCTTGATTCCACAACTGCCATCGTTTTGCATGATTGCTTGTCCGGCATCAATTTCTGGGTGAGTCAGAACTTTCTCAAGTTCAATATTGGCAGGCTGGAAGCCAATCTGTTTGGCTCCCACCAGTAACTTTGTGCCTCCCATCCTGGATGCTTGCTGAGGCTCAACCTGATGGTGAACGACCTTGATGTCCTGTTCAATCTTGAGCTGAGCTTCAAAACAGCACCCTAGAACTCCCTTCCTAAACCTAAATGCTTTACCACTTCTCTCCCCATGTACAAAAGTCACCTCAAATTCTGGACTGCACTTTTGGTTAAATGCAGTCTCACTTCCTGCTTAGCATCCTCCACATTCCTGTAAAGTGCCTTGGGATGTTTGTCACAAGAATAGTGCTTCATCAGCAATATTATTACTTTTGCTGCATTTTCTTGACTGAAGATGAAATCCATATTGTAATTTAAAAAAGAACAAAATCAATTAAGAACACTATTCTATAAAGGTCAGTTCCGCCATGCAAGACTGTTCACCTTTTTACTTTCATCATATACATATTGTTCCTCTCCCCTACCCCTAATAGTATTGTTATGGCATCAGTTTCATCTACTAAAAGGATTCCTGTGACATATGGGGCTGGGGGCTACCAATGGAAATCATACAGCAGTGAAATGATTGATCTTTAAATCTAATAATTAACATTTGATACAAAAGATTACCATTATAATCAAGGGGGTTAATTTTCCTCAATATTTTTGAAAGGTTTCCAAAATCAGTGCTGTGAATTGCACTTAAAAATGTTATTCAGCATTTAATTAATTGGGTTATTTTTAGTGGGTTAGTGTAATACTGAAATGTAGAAAATGAAAATGAATCAAACAGCTTATCTATTGTGTAAGTAATGTTTTGCATTTCTTGTAAGTTTTTAGATTTAACTTTCAAAATCATCAAATATGCTTTTTCTTATTCTTTGCTGTGTTACTTTTCCAAAGAGAAACTACTTTCAGCATACATTTCTTCAGCTTCTTTGTGATTACTACCAGGAAATCAGGTCTCTTTCTCCCTGAGCAATAATTTATTTATGATATTGATTTTACTCAAAGCATCAGAGACTAATTATATCTACCAGTCAAAGAACCCACGGAGGATCATTGATTAAATTCTATCTATTCTGCATTAGATTCTCTCTAGATTTCTGGACAGATTTATAGAAAAATAATTCAAGAAAGCCTTGTACAAGTTCTTTATTTTATGTTTTAATGCATATTATCTTTGCAGCAATGAATGTAACCAAGTAATATCTAGTGTATGTGTTATTTATCATTTATCATACCTTCTCAGTTGGGAATCAATTATGTCACAAACAAGTCATATAAACACTTTAAAAAAAGATTGTATGAAATGAATAAAATATGAATGATGTTATTTCCAGAATCGCTATAATAAGTCTCCCTTCTTCATTAACAATGTATAGTTGAATCCTGATGGATGCATCAGTAGTTATATTTTATGTTCAATTCAAAATTCCAATAGGCTGGAGATAAAACAATTAAATAACAATTTGTGCTTTAATTTATTTGGTCATTCAACTGCAACCAAATTTAAATTAAAAGACTACAAAGCACTTATATTTAATGTGCAGTCTGCATTTTATCAAATGCTAACTGCTTTAAACTTAGAAAGGCAGATATTTTATTCATGTGGGCAAATTTGGGCTAGAAAATGAGCATTCCTTCTCCCAGTAAAATGTAAAATGTCTCTCCTGGGACATTGCGGCATGAGAATGTATGAGATCTGGACCAATTTATTTTTATTCTTTTTATGTGAGTTAAGCCTTCGTCACTCACAAAAGACTTTTTGCATCAAAACTTTGGGCCAACATTCTGTTATTTTTTGAGAAACAAAGTGTACACAACATGAAACCGTGGAATAACAAGTTTATTCTCCAGGCGGGGTATACTGACCTTTATGAATGAGTTATGAAAATCTTCTCACTTCTCATTTTGCATTTTGTTTGTGTAACAGGTGTGGTAATAATGTAGCTTGAATAAATCAAAATAATAAAACAATTAATTTTTTGCTCTTTTAATGGTGATCATTACAAGTATGGAAGTGCCTTTAATGATTCTCATTTTATCACGAGAACTGCGTTTTGCTCCTGTTAGGATGCAAATGTCCTCCACTTGTCCTCAGCAGAGCCGAGAGTTTTAAATCAACACGGTAGTTTCAGTTACCAATACTAACACTTTCATGATGAGTCATTAGCTCCATGATTCCATATGAATAATGCTGCTATATTCTGTGTAAGATCTGTAAGTCAAATAATATCACAGTAAAGCATCTAAATTTGGTAGAGTTGTAGCATTAATAGAGATTTAGTTCTGTCTGTATTTTGACTATGCTGTGTAATAAATTTCATATTGCACTGGATACATAATAAGTTTCGTTAGAACAACTTTTCTAAAGTTGTATCCACAGTAGATACGTAACAAACTCACAAAATATATTGCAAGAAATAAATAGAAGTTTTGATAGAAAGTAGAACAAAACTAAACTTGGCAGTTAGGGTCTGTGATAAAGTGATTATAAAAACTAAAGTAAGATTAAGGTGACCTTATGGAGTTGCTGAAGAGGCTCCTTCTAAATGTAATAAATACTGATGCTTTGTATAATGCATTTTGTACATAAGGGTATAAAAATATCTAAACTGTAGAAGTGTAGAAGCAGTTAACAGAACTGCCCCAATAGCATTCAAAAACTTACCTTGTCATCCCTAATAAGCATGCAGCATAGAATGAATGGAAAATGGATGCATTAATTTACATTCAACAAATGTTTCCTTTGAATGAACGTTCCCATTATTAATAATATGTTTATTAACTGGTGTGTACTTACTACTGTTTAGCCAGTCTGTGTGTTTTTGTATTTGTCACCTTTGTTTAAAATTTTTATAGAATCACACATATTTCAGTATCAAAGGAGGCCAATTGGCCCATCGTGCCTGTATTAGGTAAGAGAGCCAAATCAGAGACCCCTCTCTCTCATCCTTTAAGACTCTCCTTAAAACTCTTGGTCCAAGCTTTTAGTCTCCCCTCCTAAATATCTTCCTCTTTGGCAGGCTGTCAATTTTTGTCTGATTACCCTTCTGTGAAGTGTTTTGGGACATTTCCCTATGTTAAAGGCACTATATAAATGCAAGTTGTTGTTGTTAGAGAGGGTAGGTTGTTTCTGTGTTGTAACTCTTCTTGCTCCAGTCCAGTCCACCCTGTGTATGCATCTCTCCATCTGTTTGATGGATTAAGATCATTATTTAATGGAAGGCTATATATCCAAGAACAACAAAATTTGTCCACCTCATCCCTCCCCCATGATTGCATCTATATTTCAAATTGGCAGTAAAGCGCTTTGAGATATCCTGAGGTCATGTAAGGCGCTATGTAAATGCAAGTTCTTTCTTTCTTTCTTCTATCTACATCCATTTCACAGGGCTGGGTGGGTTTGGGGGGGTCCAGGGAGGGGAGACCATTCAAGATTTTGCAACATAGTGCCTATCTCCTATTTTAAACAGGCTACATACACAAGAAAAGCTTGCCAAGGAGCTTGGCCTGTAGCATAATTGGCTGGGAGTGTAAAATCTCAAAGGGCTACAGCCCGCCATATGAAAGGGTACGTTGTAGTGATGACAGAAAAATGGACTCATTGCTCACAATGGTACAGTGGAGACAAGTGGGCAACACTGCTCCCTTTGATGCTGAAGAGTTTTAGGTCTGCTGCAGGAATTGTACCAAAAGAGAGTGGTTCTATTTGGGGCTAAAGGCCATGCTCCAGTAAAAACATACAGACCAGTTGAATAAAGGGAAATCACTGACTGAGTTAATGCAGTCACCCAGCTCCTTCTGAGAAGAAGTGTGCTAGCATCAGGAATGAGGCAAAGGTTAGTGTACTTTTGTACACATTTCTTGTGGGGGTCATTATGCATGGCACATTAATAAACTGGGAACTGCCACGCCTTCTGGAGATAGCATTTCAAGCATTGTGCACAATCCTTGCCTTTGTGTCTAAACTGCAATGCACACTTTTCTTAAAGGTGCAGGTGACAGGTGATGATCAGCAAAGAAATGTTCAGATCTCTGGGATGAGGTACTTTTCTGCTGTTTAGGGGTTTCTCAGTGGGATCAGCAGCCATGGATGCACAAGATTGCCCTGTTCTCTCAAGAGCCATCCATCCAGTGTTTCTTCTCCTTCAAATAATAGGGGCACCATGGAACACAGAACAGTAAAGGCATCATAGCTGCTTCCGGGATAATGGCCACCGAGTCTGCACGATAATGTTTATATGGTCACATAACACTGAACATTAATTGAATAAAAATCCTTTCTCTTCATTGAAGCCATGGGATTGATATGAAGAGTTCTGATGCCCAAATGGGTACCACTTATAACATTTTGCAGCCAAGGGAACCCTGCCACCTGGTGAGAGTTGTGTGTCCTGTCCAGCTATTACCTCTTTCCCAGGATAACTGATGAAGGTGTTGCCCTTTGCTAACATAGCAGTTATTACTTCCCTGATACATATGTGCAGTGCAAACTGCCTGATGTGGCAGATGCCTCCTGGGGTGGTTGGAAGGATATTGTAACATCAAAGCTTCATGTTGTGGTTACCCTCACGGGAGGAGCTCTCCCTGATTAAGATGTGTGCAGATTATTCTGCAGCAGATTTCACAACCCTGTGGCAGTCTTGTAAAGCAGAGGTGGTGAAGACAGAACTCCTCTAACATAGTCAGGTGCAACAGACCCAGGATAGCTGCATCTAGAAGATATGGGATACAATCCTGTATACCTTAGCAGAAACTAGAATATGCTCACTTCTACTAAAAGATTTGAAGGCTTTAGGCTTGGATATTAACCTAAATTTCTATAAGACAATAAATATTAATCTCAAGGGTGAGAGGGGAATGAGAGGTAGTGGTCAATTTGTTGCCCCTCACAAACTCCTCTTCTTCATCCCAATTTAACAGTGTGTTCAGAACCCCCAGAGGAATACCCATCATCACCTCATTGTCAAAGCCAGCATTATACAAGAATAATAAAGGAAGGTATTGGTGGGGAAAGAAACCCAAAAATGCTAAATCACATAACACAATGCCCTAAAATGAGTCAAAATGTATTAGCTCACTTGTATGTGCTGTATTAAATTTTCTAATTGTTCTCAGGATGTGGATGATCTTGACAAGTCCACATATATTGCCCATCCCTAGTTGCTCTGAGAAGGTGGCAGTGGGCCTTCCCTATGAACTACAGCAGTCCATTCATTGATGGTGTTCCCATGATGGTGTTAGGTAGAGAATGCCAAGATTTTGACCTGGTGGTGATGAAGAAACAGTGATATATGTCTTGGAGGGAATCTTGGAGATGATAGTGTTCCTATGATCTTGTTGCTGTTGCCCTTCTTGGTGGTAGAGGTTGCAGGGGTGAATTGCTGCAGTGCATCCTGTAGATAGTACATACTTTAATCATTAAATGGATTGCTTTGACCTAGATGATGGGGAGCTTTTGAGTGTTGATGTGTCTGCACCCATCTAGGTGAGTGGTGAGTATTCTGTCACACACCTGATTTTAGCCTTTTGGATGCTTTGAGGAGTCAGGAGATAAGCTAATGTGACCTCCAGGATGTTGGTGAGGAACCCAGTAATGGTGGTGCTGTTGCAGGTTAGAGACAGGTGGTTAGGTCTTTTGTTGGAGACGGTTATTGCCTGGCACTAATGTGGCAGAAATGGTATTTACCACTAATCAGCCCAAGTCTTTCCAGGTCCAACTTCATTATTGGAGGAGTTGTGAAATGCAGCTGCACACTGTAGTATCATAAGCAAACAACTCCACTCTTGACCTTATGACAGAAAGGTGGTCATTGATGAAGCAGCTAAAGATGATTGCGCCAAGGACCCTATCCTGCGGAACACTGGCTGCAATAACTGGTCTCCCACAACCACCTTCTGCATCAGTTCACACTCAATGAGCTCAATTTTGTTATGGCGCCTTGGTGCAAAACTCACTCCTCTCCTCTTGCATTTAGCTCTGTCGGTGAATGTGACGAAAATTATTCTGGCCCTTCTCCCTCCCAAACATTTTTTGTTGTAAAGTCAGACCCTATTTAACTTAATTGTAAGAGAATTTTGAAGCTCTAGGCATATAATCAATGTATAAGGTTTGATCAGCATCCTTTTTTCTTACACTTGTTCCACTTTATTATTCATTAAGCGCGTTCTTTACTGGTATGACACGCTGTATTTGAGATAATACTCATTGCACTCACCTTTATAGAGAGTGAGAAAGAGTGTGTTGTCGCCTGAGTGACGTTCCTTCCCTGGGGATTAAGTGCAGGTGTTCGTGGCGCGTGTGGTCACGTGCAGAAAGTTCGTGCTGTCCGGGCGAAGCTGCCTGAGGCAGATGTGGAAAACTTTGCACTTAAACAATTAAAAGAAAAGTTTTTCCAAACCCATTCTGAGGGAGTGTGCACGTCCTGTAAGTGTATGTTGCAGAAGAAGCGGATTTACTTTGTAGGGGCAAAATGTCTGTGGCTGAACTTTACACCAAGGTATGTCCAACCAATAAGTTTTATTAAACAACAAATTAAAGTGAATACTTCAGATATAATACCAACATAGTTGATGCTTTCTAACTGCAGAACTTTTGAGATTTGTATACCTGTGTAGAGGGAGTTTTGTATTTTAAAGGGGAATGAAATGCTTTTTCTTGTCATTGTAGCTGGAATAAAGCTGCATTAGTGGCACTAGGTTTTGGATATTCATAATTTGAAACAAGCAGTTTAAAATTGTTTAGAATTGTCTATTAACTCCAGAACGTGATTTTCACATCATATGTTAAAAGAATATTGATTCATGCAGCAAAATTTAAAAGCTTGAAGTTTGGGTAGGGATTGAAAGCTCTGTTGAAGTAAAAGGAGAGAGGAGTGTTGGATGATTATAGGGGCATTATCCAAGTAAAATCATTGGAATGCCATTTTATGAGTTATTTAAATAACATTAGTGTCCATGTTGTAAGTAAAACTTCAATTTTCATGACCATTTTAATTCAGAATTCTCAATTATAGAATGAATTTTCCTAGCAGCTATGATGGTTGTAGAAATTTTCTTTTTCTCTGCCTGAAAATTCTGAAAAGGTAGTAATACAAATGTAATGTTCTACCTTTTTAAAAATTTTATAGCTTCATCTTTTGAAGGATGTGAATTTAAGTTGATTTTTTTTCCCTCTGTTCTTTTGCATACTGAAATCCCTGTGCAACTTTCAAAATGACTGGTTATCTACAAAAAGTAGCCTCAGCACTGATCCCTGTGGGACTCCATTAGTAACTATTTATTTGTCATGTCAGTGCACCTCCATTCTCAGCTGCCCTTTCCTTTCTCTGGTTTAGCTAAATGCCAATCCACCTTTTAGAATCTTGCATCCTACTTGTGTTGCCTTATCGTGTGTACTAATCACATCTAAAGCCAACTGATGTGAAATCTAGTAGCCATTTAGAGTGTTAATTAGGAAGCAATGGATGGAGGTGATTGTAATTGTTTTACCTGAAGCAAGATGATTTTAGATTACTTTTGCATGTTATTGTAGCTTCTAAATGATGGGAAACACAGCTGTCAATTAGCTAAAATAGAAATTTGCTTAAGACAATGTCTTTGGCCATCAAATAAGATGGTCTCCTTTTGTCAATCAGTGTTAGTCCCATTGTGGATTAATTAAATCAGAAGGTTTTTTAAAAAAAAATTGGGTTCTCAAAGTATACTTATGAAGATACATGTATACTCAACATAGATTTCATGAAGCTATTATACCTATTGAAGCCATTGTATGATTAAAGATTCATTCATATAGATATTTTCTGAAACCATTATATAGTTAGTTGTAGAAGTACACATTTTGAGTGTAGACTCCCATAAATAGTCTATGAACTCATTGCACAGTGCCTGCAGGAAGACTGTATTGTCACATCAGACTGCTTGTACTAGGAACATTGCAGGTTGGGGGTTGAGGCAGTTTGATTGTCCCTGGGTTCTGGGCGTCATGGTTGGGGTTGGTGCTTCTCGTGGCAAGTGGGTGAGTAGGCTCTGTTGAATGGGCTCTATCTAGACTGTCTGGTATTTTCCCACTTCCAGGCAGAGACCAAATATAATGTTGTTCTGATTAGCAGATACCCCATGTATGCTTCAGTCACACATTGTTGTGGGTGGGGCTGTACTCTGCTGTGGGGTGGGAGGAAGGTATCATCTTGCATTTAGTAATGAAAGTTGTGCTAGCTGCTCATGGTGACAGACCCCTTCTCTCTGCTGGGCAGGCCTAGCATGCACTGAGCAGGGTCCTCCACAATTGTGAAACTGGTTATTACTAGTGATCTTTGGACTGCTGTCCAGAATGCGGACAGACGGACACCCCTGCAAACGTTTCCCGGGCAAGTATATATCCAGCCCCTGTCGGAAAGGTACCACGAATCAGCATCCACCACCCTTTCAGGCAGTGCATTCAAGATCGGTAAGTCTGCATGACATTTGTGATATTACTATAGTTTGGAAGTTTATATTCTTGGTCCGATTAACAGCTGTGAATTAGTCAGGTCATATTAACTTGGCTGTGCTGTCAGTTCCGTGCTAAAACTTGCTGTTATCCACAGTCGTGATAGGCAGCATCCGAAGTATGTAGGAAATATGTGGCAGAATATATCTTTATTGTTCAACCTACCCAAGAGTGATGGACAGGTTGTTAGATCAGTGAAATATGCTGGTAAAGAGGTTGGACATTCATTTTGCACAGGGTAATCCATTTTGGTGTGATGCAAAGGGATAGAATTCCTGGATCTGTGAAAACTTCCAGTGTTAAGGACATGCCTTCTGTTCTCAGTAGTTGAGTTTGTAACCGGAGATTCATCCAAATTCTTTGTTTAGAAAATACTTGGAAATGGGGTGGTTGGATTGATTACATATAGTTGTATCTCATCGGCATACAGGGACATTTCATGTTCATTACCTCCTGTCTACTGTGGAAAAAGCCTGGGTGCACTGATGTATGTTGATGGGTCCTATGGCCAAGTCAAACAGGAGAGAGGAAAGGAAGCATCCTTGTCTGGTCCCCTGATGCAGTGAGAATGCAGGGGAGCTGAGGCCGTCGGTGCACACTGAGGTGCAAAAACAAGATTGTAATCCACCTCCTGAATGTGTCGCCAAAAGCTGTTTTTGAATATCGCCCAGGAATTTCCACTTTACTCAGTTGAATGCCTTTTCTATATGCAAAAGAGTACAAGGCCAGGTATATTGGAGCAATGCATCACGTTAATCACGTGGTGTCCCTTGACGGGTGGCAGCATATAAAGTCTCTGTGGATAAACAGCATCTAGTCTGGAGACTAAGATCTTGGCCAGTATTATAGTCAACATTGGGTTCCTTAACCAATCTATACACTTACCCAACCCAAACTTTTGGTCCTGCTAAAACCATTCTAGCTGGAATTGCACATGGCATCTGTACTAATTAGCCTGTTCCTATGTCTCAATTTACTTTTTATTCAGTGCTTCATCTGATTTTGGTAATGAAAGGGGGCTGTTAGGCTGCAGCCCTCTATTGCATGTCTCTATTTGGAATCTTCTTTCTTTCTGAATGTTTGTGATAAGAGCAGAATATCTTTCATGGCTATTGAAGCAAACATGAATGAATTCAAGAGGAAAATAGGTTGTCCTTCTGGAGAAAAGGACAGGTAGACATGATTTTAAAAAAAAAAATGTGAAATAGAAAGATCACAATCTGCCTTTTGGCAAAGAAAATTGGTCTGCATTATATTAAACATTAATGGAGATTTGATGTCTAGGTTGCAACACCCGAGTATGGAAGATCTAATAATGCATTCTATTGGTCTTGATGAGTAATCTCATCATGCCTCATCCATGATTATTGAGTTTATACCAGAAATACATTTTAAATTTTAATACTGACTGTCTTTTGGAGCCTGTTTTGCAGTAAAGTGAATGTCATACAAGGTGTCAGTTATTGATTTGACATGATGAGCAAGTAGACTAATTGAATCACTTTGGATGACAGTCACATTGTGATGGTTTGGCAAAAATTGCACTTGAGATATAGTGAGGCAGGCAAGCAATCAATTTATGTAGTTAAATCTGGCATGTTCTTTACTTTCCAGTTGCATCGATCAACATTCTTAGGGGAAACCTTGAGCCACTAGTGCTCTTCAAGAAGGTAGAAATTGGCTATTTTGGGCAGGCTGCTGGTGCTGAGACACAAGGCAAGTGCCAAGTCAAAGTGGCTGACTGCTTCTGTGCTACAAGTGAGTGGGCCAAGGTGCTCAGCCATGAGGAATATTGGTAACCACAAAGCCTGAGACCTGGAGGGGTAATTTTAACCCCCAAGAACGGGTGGGTGGGAGGTTAAAGTACCAGTTTTTCAGAGTGGGACCACATGCCGGCTCCAATACAGCCACTTCCAGGTTTAGCCCAAGCACATATTAAGATGCACGCACACCTGGAAATCCCTTCCCCATTTAAAGCTGGTGGGCTGATACTTAAAAGGGCAATGTACCTCATTGTGATAGTTGAGGCACTTAATTTTTGTGTATTACAAATTACCTGTTTGAGTTTCCCATCATTTCTGATTCACAGCAAGTGAAAGCAGGTGGGAAGGGTCAGAGCCATGAGGTGAGTGCCTTTGTTGCACTTCATGTGGCCCAGAGGAGCAGGAGTGCTTCATCCAGGTCCAACAAGCTCACCTGGCATGATCAGACCCCCCCCCCCGCGATCACTCGCCACAGCCACCACCTCCCCCGTCCGATCTTCTCCAAGGCCCACCCGCTGCTGTCCAAAGCCCACAGTCTTTTTCTTCCGACCCCTGCGCCCCCCCCTCTGATTAGCGGCTCCTTTCACTTCCGACAGGGAACCAGTCTGTCAATTGGCTGCGTGGGAAACCCGGAGAGACACATAGTTAGCTTCATTTGAGTTGAGATTGCAGATTGTGACGCACTCGTTTGGCTTCTCAGTTCCCGGCTCCGAGGGCTGGTCTGATTCCCACAGGGTGGACTCAACAGCAGATGAAGTGGCCAACTATTTCCTTGCTCTATTCTTGCATGGTGAATGTACAAAGCAATAGTTATGATCATATTCACTTAGTTCAATTGGTAGAACTTTGTATAGCGCCTTTCGTGACCATAGGACATCCAAAGTATTTCAGAACCAATTAAATAATTCTTGGTGTAGTCACTGTAATGTAGGTGTAAGTAAATTACTTTTACTGTTAGAGTCCTTAATCAAAAGGTCGCAAGGTGGTTGGTTTTAAAGTATAATGGTGTTATTAAGTTATAACAAGCAAGAGGTTTCTAAAAAAAAAGTACAAAGATGCTGATCACATTGATACAACCTGACACAAAGTTGATCACTTTCCAAGGCTTCAAAGTGCACTTTCGAAGGTCTTGATTACTTGGGCAGTCCAGTCCTGCCCTAAGAGTACTCCTGAGAAATGTGTGGAAAAGCAGCCAACTTTATACAAATTAGTTCTGTACGTCTCCCATCAATCATCCCCTCTGTCCTGTGTGAGTATCAGTCTTCTCCCTGAGGAATGCAACATTTTGGTACTAACAACTCCCTAGTGATTAGTGGCCTTCAGAATGGTACTAATTCCATCTTCAAGGAAAGTCTGTCTCTCTCTCTCTCTCTCTCTCTGTAGGTCATTTGAAAACTGTGTTTGGACAGACAATGTCTTTGTTTACAGCAAAGCTGACGTACTGCTTTTCCTTAACCAGGTTTATAATATTATACAGAAAGCTTGTATGGTGCTTTTCTTACAGTAGGGAAATATTTGCGCACAACAGGGTCCCATAAACAATGAGATAAATTACCAGATAATCCTGTTTTGGTGATGTTGACCTGAACACCTGGCAAACTCCCTGCTCTTCTATGAATAATACCATGGATCTTTTCCAACAACCTGAGAGGGTAGGCAGGGTCTCTGTTTAAAATCTCATCTGAAGACAGCATCTCCTGAAAAGTGCAGCATTGGTATGTAAGCCTAGATTACATGGCTCTAGATTGGGGCTTGAACTCTCAACCTTCTGATTTGGGTGAAAGTGCCATCACTGAACCAAGGCTGACACCTAACTTATTTCTGTATTTAAAATACTTATTTGCGTCATCGTTCCTCATAGTGAACCTGGAAGCTATGAGTGCAAGGCCATATGTTTGATTTTATCTGGGAAGCGTGTTTCAGATCTGAGATCCACATTAAGGTAGATTGGAGACTTTCCCATCTCCTTTTAAAAGAGGAGTGAGGCAAAGTTGTCCACTGTTGCCCATTCTTTTCAAGAAGTCTTCAGTGATGGTGGATGACATTACAGGGTGGCCTTGGAGTATCTGTTCCAGGAATTTTCTGAAAATAGTGCAGTAGTACTTTTCATCAGTGACTTGTTGGCAGAATCACATGGATCTAGTGCACTACACACGCTATCTTAAACAATGGGCTAACCAGTGGGATATGGTGGTAGACACCTCCAATGTGTGGTTTTATGGCCTTGTAGAGTTTGAAGGTACTAAATAGAAAATGCAAGGGATAACTATCCCAGTTGTTGATATCTGTACCTGGGTGTCCTGGTGTATACCAACTTCAACTTGGACACATAACCCTGTGATCAAGCTGAGAAGGGGCCAAATGTACTTTGGTCTTTCTCTTCAATCACCATAAAGTCCCAGTACAAAGAAATAGTAAAGTCCCACAAACAGCAATGAGATAAATAACCAATTAATCTGTTATGGTGCTGGTTGAGGGATAAATGATGGCCAGGATGCTAGGAGAACTCCCTTGTTCCTCTTAAAATATCCCATGACACTATTCTGTGTCCACCTGAACAGGCAGATGGGGCCTCAGTTTAATCTCACGTGAAAGACAGCATCTCAGACAATGCATGACTGGTTATGATCTTCCAGAATTCCCTAAATTCTAGAATGATCCCAGCAGGTTGGAAGGTAGCAAATGTTACCCCGCTATTCGAGAAAGGAAGGAGAGAAAACAGGGAACTACAGGCCAGTTAGCCTGACATCAGTTGTTGGGAAAATGCTGGAATCCATTATTAAGGAAGTGGTAACAGTGCACTGTGCCTAATCATATTATGATGATCTGAGTCAACATGGTTTTATGAAAAAGAAATTGCGTTTGATAAATTTATTTAGTTTTTTTGAGAAGGCGGCTCACCACCACCCACCTTCTCAAGGGCAGTTGGGGATGGGCAATAAATGCTGGCCTCGTCAGCGACGCCCACATCCCATGAACGATTTTTTTTTTTAAAAAAGGATGTAACAAGCAGGGTGGATAAAGGGAACCAGTGGATGTAGTATATTTGGATTTTCAAAAGGCATTCGATAAGGTGCCACATAAAAGGTTGTTACGCAAGATAAAGGCTCATGGGGTTGGGGGTAACATATATTAGCATGGATAAAGGATAGGTTAAAGGTTGGAAAACCATTTTTTAAAAAGTTATTTAAGGAAGGATATACTCTCTAGAGGAGGTGCAGTGAAGGTTCACTAGATTAATTCCTGGGATGAGGGGTCTCCTATGAGGAGAGATTGAGTAGAATGGGCCTATACTTTCTGGAGTTTCGAAGAATGAGAGGTGATCTCATAGAAACGTATAAGATTCTGAGAGGGCTTGACAGGGTAGATGCTGAGCAGTTGTTTCCCCTGGCTGGAGAGTCTAGAACTAGAGGGCGTAGTCACAGATTAAGGGGTCAGCCATTTAAGACTGAGATGAGGAGGAATTTCTTCATGCAGAGAGTTATGAATCTTTGGAATTCTCTACCCCAGAGGGCTGTGGCTATTGAGTATATTCAAAGCTGAGATAGATAGATTTTTGGACTCTAGGGGAATCAAGGGATATGGGGATCGAGCAGGAAAGTGGAGTTGAGGTTGAAGATTAGCCATGATCTGATTGAATGGTGGAGCAGGCTCGAGGGGCCATATGGTCAACTTCTCCTATTTCTTATGTTCACTGTTGTACTAGTGTCAGTCTAGATTGTGTGCTCAAATCCTAGAGTGGGGCTTGAACCCATAATACTTTGACAGTGGTAAAGAGTACTACCACTAAGCTAAGCTGACTAGCATGCAGTTCTTGTCTCACTGCATCCATTTGTCACATGACTAATTAAAAAAAATACAAGGCAATCATTTTGGAATATATGGAAAAGAATTGTTCAAGAACAGAAAATACCAGATTCAAAATGTCTGCAACTTCTTAATTAACTTTCCCCGTTGCACTTTTTTCTTTAAAAGGCAAAGTAAAAGTTCTGATCTGCCCATATAGCAATTAAACTCCATGATCTCCTGCAAATATGGTCATCAAGTACAAAGAACTAAACACACAGTGCTGAAGAGAAAACTAGCGAGTGGCAAAGGAGCACGTCTTTGTTTTTAAATTGTCACATCAGCTGCCTTAATTAAAAAAATTCTACTGAAAACATATCATTGTTCAAGTTTGGAGGGAGGTCCTGTCTTTTTTTTAAAAAAAGTTATATTTAGGTGGTATATTTTGGTAACAAAGTACTGTTGTAGAGATATTTGAGGAAAGATGCAAGTTAATGGCCCAGAATTTTCTGGGAAAATAATGGTGTGTTTTAATGCCCACACCATTATTAGTGTGTAAATAACCCAGCAATTTGTGGTGAGGAAGTGATTTCCCCATGAGTTAAGAATCATCACAAATTGCTGGACGGTTTGCGCAGCACCTTTGTTAGTTTCACAGAAATGGCTGCTCGCTGACAACCTCACCATGGGTTTCAAGCAATTACTGCATTTGCGCAGTAAACACGAATTAAACTCACTGCAGAAAGTTAGGGCTGGTACTTAACAGCGTTAGGACCCTTTTAATGACTAGATTTATTTTCCTGCAATGGTAAGCATCCTCTCCTGCCCAGAAAGGGAACAGTTTAAACTGTGGAATCTCATGCCTACAGGTAGTGAATAGTTAGAGATTTTTAAAATTTTACATTTTTTTTCTTCCTTATTTTCTCAATCTTTCTTTCCCTCATTTCTTTTTGAACCTAATTTGACTCTAATTCACCCTATTTCCTTCTGTCATTCTTGTTTCTTTCTCTATCCTTAAACCTCATTGGTTAAGGAGGTAGATTGTTTGTTTGTCCCATCGTTCACCAAGGTCCCAGATGCCCCGTTGACTATGCAACGCAAACATTTTCGAGCTGAAGGGTGAGGGTAAAAGCCTAACTAATGGGGCACACCATGAGATGCCCCGCTCCAGCAAATTCTGGGCCACGACCTCTACCATCTAAAAGGACAAGGACAAGGACAAGGGCAGCAGGCACATGGGAACAACACCACCTGCACGTTCCCCTCCAAGTCACACACCATCCCGACTTGGAAATATATCGCCGTTCCTTCATCGGCGCTGGGTCAAAATTATGGAACTCCCTTCCTAACAGCACTGTGGGAGAACTTTCACCACACGGACTGTAGCGGTTCAAGAAGGTGGCTCATCATCACCTTCTCGAGGGCAATTAGGGATGGTTAATAAATGCTGGCCTTGCCAGCAACGCCCACATTCCATGAACGAATTTTTTAAAATGATTTTTTTTTTGTATGTTTTATATATTGGCATTTGCTGTACGAACACGCTCACTCAACAAATGGGCAGTAAAGATAAAGACCTGTTACTCTGCTGCATGTAGAGGTTTATTTTTGTATTTGTCTATCTGCAGTATTTAAGCAAAACACTCTTTCTTGGAAAATTAAATTTTTTAACAAAACATTTGCTGCGCCATTTCAGAGATCTCCTGTAATCTCTCAATTTTGGGTGCAAATGTTCCCCCACCAATAGTGTTAATCGTGACTTAAAAATGCTGTAAGAGATATAATTATACTTGCAGGGTGTATTGGCATATCTGTTTAAAAAGTTACACTGAACAAGCAGTAAATGGAAGTTTTACTTTATGGTTCATTATAATCACTTTATTTTACTGCTCTGAGTATATGATGTGGAAATATATCTTGCCTTTGCTTTTAAATTGTTCAAGTATTAAGGTGGTAAGTGTTAATGATATGCAAACATAATAGCTTGACCACATGGGGCCAGATTTTGCTGTAGCAGGGCATCTAACGGTATCTGCCGTTAGTAAGACCTGCCCCTGCACCCTTCAGCTCAAAAAATATTTGCCCACAATGTAGCTGAGTGTGCGAGCTGATAAGGGCACAGTGAGGGAAACGAGGCATCTGGGACCTGAGTGAACAGGGCAACCAACAAGGTATCTCCTTAACCATTCCGATTTGGAAAATAAACACGATGGTGAATTCAATGCCAAATCAGGTACAGAAAGAGAAATAGTCAGGGAAAGAATGATTGGATTAAGAGACAGAAAGGGAAAGTAAGAAGAAAAATTAAATTTAAAATTGACCTTTTAAAAATTTCCCTGACAATTCAAAACCTGAAGGAATGAGACTCCACACTTGTAATAGTTAATTTTCAGTGCCAGAAAGGTAGGTTGGCAGTAATTAACAATTATCACTAAGTGTGTATTAATTACTAGCCCTAACTGTATCTGAGTTTTTAGTTTGTATCTGCTGCGCGAATGCAGCAATTTCACTGCATTTAATGCCTGTCAGTGGTGAGGCAGACAGCGAAATGCGGTTTTCAGCAGAGCTGTGCAACTCGGACACCAACTTTTGGATATTTGCATTTAACCACGCATCTGTTCCTCGCCTGAAGTTGCCGTACCACTTATGCATAAATAACAGCAAGTGCCATTAACCTGACTGTTGTTTTGACAGCAAATTCTGGTCCATGGTTACTGATTCCACTGATGCACCATTTGGACAGCTGCTGTACCTGTTTGAAATTCTAGACAACTAATACCTGCATCTCCACCTGTTGAGTGCAAAATACAATACTATGACAGATGTGATATTTACAAGTTAATGTGGACAAGTTATGTTCTACAGGTTAATAAACTACAATGTGGTTCACTGCCACCAATATAAGTAGTGAGAATTAACAATAGCCATTCAGTGCACCTCATGAAATTGTTCACTTGATGTAGCAACACTTGCAGAATATTTCTTTGCAGTTCACCAATTTACTTTTCTATGCTGTCTAAACCTTATTCTCTCTGCCAAAATTCCCCATTTTAAAATTAATCTGTTGTGACTTGCAAGAATTTGGATAATTTTGTTTAAAGTTCACATCTAAGAAAGAATGAATCTTTAACAAGGTGGGGAAAGCATTTTTACATTGTGATTTTCATAGCCTTGTATAGCTGTAAAATTAGCTAACATTTTTAAATAGTGGTGTGCTAGTCCATGCTTTGAATAAACCTGATCGTCCTGTCTTTCTCTCCGTGCCATGTACCAGTCAAAAGGATATGCTGGAACTTGCACTCCATCTCGGAATGAGGTTTGCAAACCTCAATTCTGAACAGTTATCTTTTTCCCCAAAGAAAGTGCCTAGCCCTCCACTTGGGTAGTTCCTTTCTACTCACTTCTCACCGCAACAGCAAGAGGACAATAACTCGGTGCAATGTGTGCCACCCTTGCCATCCTACTATTTTGCGTCGATGACTTCAGATCAACAGAATTTCAGTTGAATTTGAAAAAACACTCTAGTAGGAAAAGAGAGGTCACATATTTAGCACGGTTTATAAAGAAATTACAAGAGGTTTAATACTAAATAAATACAAAAATAGCATTGCTCTTTAGCCTCTTCTATGTTAACTAGTGCTGCTCTAATTGGGATTCTGATATGGTAACGCAGCCTAGGTTCTTTTGTGGTTGTTGTCAAATTGACATGACTGCAACCATGGTGCAGTATTTTTCAAAGTAATGAATATTTTAAAATGTGATGCTAAGTATTGTAGTTAAGTCTCAAGATTGTAAAGTCAAACTCCAATTCAGGCCTGGAGTATATAATCTAAACTGACACGCCAGTGCTGCATTGTTGGAGGTGCCATCATTTGGATGAGACATTAAAGTAAGGCCTGTCCACCTGTTTAAATGGACATTAAACATCCTGTAGCATTTTTCAAAGAGCAGGGAGTTTTTCTGATGTCTGGGCTACTATTCCTTCCCTAATCAATACCATCAAAAAAAATGTAAGGAGTCTTACAACACCAGGTTATAGTCCAACAGCTTTATTTGGAATCACAAGCTTTCGGAGCTTTCCTCCTTCGACTCACCTGATGAAGGAGGAAAGCTCCGAAAGCTTGTGATTCCAAATAAAGCTGTTTGACTATAACCTGGTGTTGATAAGACTCCTTACTTTTGTCCACCCCAGTCCATCACTGGCTTCTCCACATCAAAAAAAATAACTGGTCTGTTATCTCATTGCTGTTGTTGGATCTCTGTGTGTGAAAAATGGCTGCCATAATCATTGCCCTTGAATGTAATTTGTCTTGTGTGATAGTTTTGAGAGTGCTACATAGGTGCAAATATTTTTATTCTTACAGCAGTGTCTTCAAATACATGTGGGCATAATATTTTGCTTATCACTGGACTCCTGATGCACTTTTCTTTTTGGGGACTCCCTGTAAATACTGGCATGCTCTTGGGAATTGCCAAATGTAGCTTTTGAAAGAATGGCATCTCTCCAAAGGAAATGATGCTATAATTGCAGAAAATATTTTGTATTGGCTACAGAAGGCATAGGCTAGTAAGTCAACAGATACAAAAGAACACTTGGCTCAAATGGGCATAGTTCTGATGGCCTTGCAAACCATGGGTGAACATTTGGGCCCTAGTTTGAAAGCCCACATAATACACTGAGTAGATTTGTGACCAGTAAACTCTGCAAGTGTCATTCTGGTTGCACTATATAAGTAGTTAATGACTATCATCTCTAGAACTGAAAGTCTCTCAGCTACTTGAGAAAAACAGCTAGTTTTGATGATTCTGTTTTTCTTTTAAATCTTCAGCAACAAGGTCATTTTGTGTAAATGTTAAACCTCTGCTGTGAAAATAATGGGTAACAGATTTAATGGAGCAAAATGAAACTAAATGAATGCATGGCCAAAAAAAAACCCCAGTGGGAATATTAAAGTATGAGGCATTGATTCAATTAATTGAGGGTGGGGTGTGTAAGGAGAGGGGAGAAGGTAAAAGTTTTTAGCTGGAATTTGCAAAAACCTAGAAGCTAAAATTGACATGAGTGGGAAAGCCAACTCAAGGATGGGCATTTGTGATAATTGTTCTACTGAATTCCATTAGGCCAAGTAAGTCTGAGGTGCCACCTTCCTTTTTTAAAAAAGAAACTGAAATTAGTGGTGTGTGTGGGTACACACGAGTACTGCACTGATGCCAGCCTAGATTATGTGCTCAAGTTTCTCGATTTGGGGCTTACATCAACAACCTTCTGACTGAGTTGTGTGTGCTACCACTGAGTCCAGGCTGACACATTGATTTTTGAGACAGTTGGTCAGCTTCTATGTTTTGTATGTTCAATAGAGAGATGGGGGTGGGGAGAAAGTGTGATTGAAGTAATGTTAATCAAGTAATTCACTTAGTTTTGCCTCCAGAAGTATATATTTAAATTGTATACGATCTTACTGTCAAACTTTTTTCCCCACAAGCATACTCTGACATTGTCTACTTTTTTGTTTGTGATAGTCAACCAAAGTATGGATTCCTGACCCCGAGGAGGTGTGGAAATCAGCTGAATTAATAAAAGATTACAAGGAAGAGGACCACATCCTTTACCTTAAACTGGAAGATGGAATTGTAAGTTTAAGCAGTGCATAATATCCCTCAACTCCTTCAGGGTTCGAGAATGTTGCTGCAGCAGATTTCTGTATTTCATGTTTTCTATCGATGATATTGAATACATGGGAGAGATGGTGTAGCTTGCTCAGATGTTTTTTTAATGAATTCATTGAAATACTATCCTTGGAACAACAAAAGCATAACCTTTCAGGTGTGCATTTATAATGGCAATTCTTCTGGCTACAATGGTTAAAGATCGAGTAATCGGTTTATATTTGTACACTAAATACGTCTTTCAAAAAAAAAGTTGCTTCAATTGCTCTAGTGCACTGTGCAGTGATTTTGAGCCATGAAATTCATTAAAAAATGATCAACCAAAATCACAATCATATTGTCTGGTTATTATCTTTCTGTTTCTGGGATCTTGCTGCATGTTTCCCTACATTACAGCAGTGACTATACTTCAAAAATACTTCGGCTGCAAAGCGCTTTGATACATCCTGAGGTCGTGAAAGGTGCTATAAATGCAAGCTTGTTCATTATTTCTTTAATCCAAAGAAGATTGTCTTTTTTGCAACTTCCTCAGCTGTGTTTCAAAGTCTGTCTCATCACTTTTTTTCATGGAGTTCCTTCTGCTATCTGATTTTTGTTTATTTTTTGCTTAGGACTGATCTCACTGTCCTCCCCTGGTTTAAGGCCAATTATTTGCTTCTATCCTTAAATTCTCATTTTTTTTGCTTGTATTCTATTTTTACCAAAAAAATCCAATTAAAGTCATTGTTAATGCACCTTTTTAAAAAAAAACTTGATGATTGCCCATGGTGAGCTGGAGGCTTTTGAGGGGTAGGGGAAAGAAGGACCAGCAGGCTTGGGGCGGCGGGTGGGGGGCGGCGGGAAAATGAGACCCAAACTACTCTGCACCTTTTGAACCATCAGGCTCCAACACTTACTGTGTCACCACCCTTCAGTCTCCTCCTGACCTGTTGACAGCCCCCTTAGATTTTGCCCAGCAGTTCCTGTTTTCTGTGTTCTTGGGTAGAAATTCATGGGTTGGGGTTGCACGTTTTGCTAATATGTCCGCATCAGAAGCGGAATATTTATTCATTAGAGCATGATTGTCAAGTTTGCTGACTTACTGTTGAATATTTTGGGGCAATGTGTTAATTAAAAATTTTTTATATTGGAATATTTCCTTGATCATCAAATGGTTCAGGAGAGTTTTCATAACTCCATTTTCAATGCCAAGAGGCAAGGGGGTAAAGGAATCCATTCTTGACTAACAATCTTTGTTAGAAAACAAAGCACCCACAATTGCAGGTGCTGCTAATCACAGGTGTTTGTGAACAGTACATAATAGAAAACAGTTTTTAAATGTTGTCATTTGCATGAAGTAAATCTTACAAAATTCAGTTGTGTAAAACTTTTTGGAGGGGGCTTAGTGATGGGAGGAAAAACTTAATGCTCAAGATGAGACCTTTCTACCTTTTCAACACACGCACTGATTACATGCTGGAAATGTCTTTAATCTGCACATGATTAATGCACAGATGTGGTTGCAGGTTCTGTAACAGTTGAAGTTTTAAAAAAATCCAGTCAATAACTAGACTTTTGAGGCTGGCAGAGGCTTTGATATAAAAACTTAAATGAAGGTATTAAAAGACAAAATTCAGTTTAATGCAAACATCTAATCATATGGTGAAAATGTAGTTTTTCGTTTTGTTTAATGCTTTATTTTGAAGCTATTGAAATTTCAGTTACTGGATTGGGGGAAGGCACTTATTTTTAGTTTGGTTGATCAATGTGTCAGCAGAATGTTACAATGAAATGTTGGCCTATTTTAAAATTATCCCATTATAAATGTTTACATAGTTTCCGTTATAAAGGCATCACAGCTGAAGTAAGATTTATGGACTGGAAATGCATCCCATATGCAAGATTTTTAATATATACTGCTGCTGGATCCACAAAAGACTTAGGAAGGTCACAAATTTAACCTCTGTTTAACTTTTAATGTGTTGTATTGGTGAAAAGATAAATTATGACCTTTTAGGTTAAAAGATACATTATTTTGAATCATTATACTCATTTTTATGCTACATTGAAAAATACATAGCACTACACACTGCCCTCTAGTGGGGGTTTCTTAGATGCGTTGCTGTACATGCTCAAGCAATGAGGGAACTTTCAATGCAGAACTTTTGTTCCAAATGTATGCATTTGCAGATATTGATGTTGCTATTAAAAGTACCTCTTGTTCTGTGGGAACATTTTTCATAATTCTAAGCAACAAAAAAAGTTCAAATTGTATGTATAGTGTTATATATTGACCTAATTCATTGGTAAACACCAGATTGTGATGAAATATATATATATTGATATTTCATTTGCAGGGTAATTTCCTCAGTATGATTGGAAAATTACTCTGCAAATGACATGGTGACATGCAAAACTTTATTTGGCCATGTTCAGCTTCTTGAATAGGAAGATCCCACTGCATGATTGTTCAGAGTTGACTTGACTTTCAATAATAGAATATTTGGTTGCAAAAATTGATTTTGCAAATTAGAACACTGTCCTTTTTCATTTTTTGAAAAGTGGCTGACTTTGGGGTCAGACTGATGGCATGAACGTTTTTTTTAAAATGTTGTCTTGGCTTTGAAGCAGATGCCACCAAATTTTGACTGATCATTCTATAGCACAAATGACCATTTTACTTTGATACTAATTGGGCAATTTGTATGTCAACGTCTGGAATGGGAAATGTTATGCTTGTACAGTGGAAATGCTCTGCAGAGATTTAGGTTGATCTATTTGGCTCTACAATGCTTTTTAAAAATGCAAATGTTTCTATTCCACAGCTCTATACTTGAATTGAGCATAACTCACTTGCACCTGTGAAATCAATTGGCTTGTTCAATTCAAATTTGATTTTCCTTCATGCCATTTCTCTTTCAGAAGAACTGCTCGAAGCGATAACCAGTTTTAATTGAGGCATACATACATTGAGGATTTGTATAATTAAGCTTTATGAAAACAATTGCAATAACTAATTGAGGTTGTAGTTGTCTGCTGTCATTAAATTGCTTTTTAGAACTTTTTAAATGCTGTGCACAATAGGAACTGGATTTTGTCTGCCCAAACTGATTTTATATAATGGGGAAGTTTACCCAAAAATCATGGATTAGTTATGGGTAAAATTGGGGGCCAGGGAGGCTGGGGGTAGGGAGAAGAGTGAGAAAATGTGCTAAATGGGAGCACTGTTGAAATGTGCTCCTGCACAGCTAGAAAGTGGGTGTAAATTCCCAATGCAGTACTGAGGGAGTGCTGCATTGTTGGAGGTGCTGTTTTTCAGAGACATTAAGTTGTGTCACCATTTGCCCTCTTGGGTGGATGTATAAGTTTCCATGGCACTATTCAAAGAAGAGCAGGGGAGTTCTTCCTGGTGTTCTGGCCAATATTTATCCCTCAACCAATATAACTAAAACATTATCACATTGCAGTTTGTGGGACCTTGCTGTGCACAAATTGGCTACTGTTTCCTACATTACAACAATGACTGTTTCAGAAAGTACTGAATTGGCTGGAAAGAGCTTTGGGATACCCTGAATTTGTGACAGGCACCATATAAATGCAAGTTCTTTCTCTCAGTGCTGACAAACTTGTTTCTGATAAAAACTTGATCAGTTGGAATACAGTACTGTATTGTGTATAGCCACTATAATTGAAGTACAGTATTAATGTGCAAGATTCTGCTATCTTTGAATTTACAGTTTATATTGAGCAGACTTTTTTCAAAATTCCCCTTTGTGCTAGCTTTCTGTTGGTACAAGAATTGGTGGTTGTTCATAAAACATACAAAAACACTGATTCTAGATTACATTTGGGCTCCAACAGCAAGACACTGGCAGAACTGTAGCAGCTATTAAACTGTACCTTTTTAAGATAATACAAACTTATGCTTGACTGTCAGGATCAGCTGGAGTATCAACTGTAGGACACTGGCAGCACTGTACTTTTATCAGCTGTTGTGTGGCTGCATGCAACAATCCCAGGGCTTTAGTATATTTTTCTGTCTTTTTAAATGTAAAATTTAACAAGCAAACCTATTGTAAAGCAGGTGGATTTTTAATTTTTAGTAATGCAGTCTACTACTAAAACCTACTAGGGGCAAAAATCCAACTGTCATAGCATGTTACAAATATTGCAGGATTTATCCTGCTTTGACTGTTCACTTCCCTTGTATTTCCTCTTTTCATAGAATGGCCTCCTTCTGTGGTGTAACCATTTGGCCCATCAAGTCTGTGCCGGTTCTCTGCAAAAGCAATCCAGCTGGTCCCAGTAGTCCAACTATTTTTTTCCCTTCAAGTACTTGTCCTATTCCCTTTTTTGAAAGCCATGATTAAATCTGCCTCTACCGCCCCCTCAAGCACTGCATTCCAGATCACAACCACTCGTTTTTATATTTTAAATGAATAAATTTTTCCTCATGTCGCCTTTGGTTCTTTTGCCAATCACCTAAACCTATGTCTTCTGGTTTTTGACCTTTCCACCAATAGGAAAAGTTTCTCACTCTTCTGTCTAGACCCTTTATGATTTTGTACACCTCTATCAAATCTCCTGTCAACCTTCTCTGCTCTAAGGAGATCCACCCCAGCTTCTCCAGTCTATCCACGTAACTGTGGTCCCTCATCCCTGGAATCATTCTAGTAAATCTCTTCTTCACCCTTTCTAAGGCCTTCACATCCTTCCTAAAGTGCAGTGCCCGGAACTGGACACAACATTCCAGTTGTTGCCGAACCAGTGTTTTATAAACGTTTATCATAACCTTTTGGCACAGACCAGGATGGATCAGAAGCCAGCTTCCAGAGATGAGACAATCAATGTAGTAACCCTTTTATATTACCCAGTCTTTTAATTGTTTCATAATATTTGTAGAATTGTTTAAAAATTCCAAATGGTTAAATTAGATGACTTGATGGTGCAGTGTGTTTATGTACATTTGCCACAGGGTGGCAGGATATGGACTCGTGTATATGACTAGATCATGAGTACCTGCCAATCTAGAAAAGTAAAAAGTTGACCAGCTGACCATGTAAATGGGTCTGACGTGAAAACAAGTAGTTACTTGGGCTTTGTACCATAAGGTTAGGCAGACACATTTCTTCTCATGTTTTTCACCCTCCAAAGAAGTCTGAATGGGAAATCCAAATGTTGAAAATTGGTGTTGAATTTCACAGGGGTTCTAGGAGAATGGTCCCCAAGAAGATTTTGAATTTTTATATTTAAAATAATTCAATCTTATCCATGTTGAGCACTTTTTATTCCACAATTAATTTTTTTTGTAAGAGAAATAGTGACATTCTAATTTTCAACAGACCACCACTTACCCAAAAGCTTAAATTAATTACTCCTCTCTCGTATCTAAATCTCATTTCACAAAGGCGCTCTTACCCCTGACTCAGTTCAGACTACTGGCACTCCACTTCTCTACCTCCTTGTTAAGCAGGTAACTCTTGCACGCCTGCCCTACTCCCTTCCTTAACTGTTCCAAGATGGAATTTTTTTTTCCAATCTAGAGTTTATGCTGGCACTGCATTCTCATTTGGCTAATACTGGGGTGCTGCTCCCAGCTTCTCTCCTTTCTCTTTTTTCCCCCCCCAACCTCCACCACTTCTGTCTATTATCTGGCATTTAACTTCCTTTTATTGCCATCAATTTCCCCCTCCTTCCCTCTATATTGTGATCTATTTATCTTACCCTGTATTCCTAGCCATTGCCTGTCCCCATTGCTAGCCATCCATTCTGCTGTCCCTTTTCCTTTGCCATGCATTCTGCCCCTTCTTACCTACTATTTCTCTTCCCCCCCCCCCCCCCCCCCCCATGCATGTCCAGTGGCACTTACACTGGGCAGGCCAGCTACTCCTGTACACATTTCCTGTGTTACTGGCTGATTAAGTACAATATACTAGAATCTGTTCTGCTCCAACAAGAAATCCCACCATAGTATACATGGGTGGTAGTCGGGGCTCTTAGCATTGGAAATGTGCTGACTGGAGCAGGGTTGTCTGGTGCTTAAGGCCTCAGACTCGAGTGGGTGGAAGGGAAGGGGACCTGGTTATATTGATTTGGTAAATGCTGCTGTGCTGTCAGCGCTCCATGCTGACAGTTGGTATGTATGGTATTGTCTGATCTGTTCATTGCTCACTAACATCCCTCCAATCATCCCAAAATAAAGATCAAGTTAAAGGAACTAAGAGAACTTTTCCGAGGTATTGGTCAGCTTCCCTACTTCTGTCAGGGAAATTTAGAGTTTCCTTTAAAAAGTATATGTTAATATAAATTCACATTGGATAATTCATTTTTTTTGTTGCTGTAGAATATCGAGTATCACATTAACCATAAAACTCAAGAATTGCCATTTCTGCGGAACCCTGATATTTTGATGGGTGAGAATGACTTGACTGCACTCAGTTACCTGCATGAACCTGCGGTGCTTCACAACTTGAAAGTGAGGTTTTTAGAGTCTAACAGTATCTATACATATTGTGGTAAGTACATGAAGGTACTAAGTTTACTTCTGCAGCATTTGTTATCAACTGTATAGAATTCCTGTTTAGCTGAGCAATAATTGAAAGATGCCCATTTACTTCTGAAATTTGTTGCATACCATTCCCCTATGTTGAGGCATGAGACCGCCCAAGTCTCTGCTAGTTCTGCTCTTGAGCTAGTGACTTGGATATGCACAAAGCCTGGGTGACCTTTTTGCTACCCCACCCCCCGGCAGAAAGTCTCTAAATGTCACCTAATAGAGCTAAGGGCTGGAATTGGTGCAATACTACATGCTATCATTTAGTTTGGAGTTATTGACATTTTTCCACAGTTGCAGATAAAATCTGTTCAGAGACCATTTAAGGGGGAGCTTCACATTATAAAATCCCTTTTTAGTCTGTATAAATTGTCAATATTTGGATTTACATAAAACCAGTCAATGTTAACGCACCCACTTCTGTTTTTTTATCGTTGAACTTTTGTATAGAAAGCGAATGGTCCTCATTTAATTCATCCCATTAATGCTGAAGACCTGTGCCATTATCATCACCTTTCTGCATTCAGCCATATGCCTACTTCCTGTTCCATCTGGAATTTGTCCATTTCTCCTGATGCTTTAGCTGAGTCCATGTTTACTATTCTTGATATTCCACTCCATAAAATAACAATTCAAAGTGTACAATAGTTACTTGTTTGGCATTTGTTTGAGGTTTCCGCTATCCTTAAACACTTATTCACCTCTGACTTTTTTTCTCTCCCCTTCCATAGGGTGGTGACTTATGCTGGGTACTGTTCTGTCTGCGGGCAGCCCTCTGGATACTTCACCCATGTGACTGTTTTCAATTTAGGTTTAGTGTATTTGTGGTCTTTTTCCTTCTGCTACAATATGATAACTTGAAGACAGCCAGTTAGTTTTGATATGCATTTTAAGAAAAGTCATTTGAGTCGGCAGAACTAGCTGAAGGGTGTTTGTACATTTGCCCATTTTAAGGGTTTTTAAAATTACTTTGGAAAGTTGATCAGGCATACTATGTTCTTGGGGCAACTCCACATCAAAAATCATCTAAAACTTTTATCAAGTTGACTGCTAAACTTTGTAGCATTTGTAGGAGCAATTTGGATAGGGTTCCATCATGTGGATCATTAGAACTACTTGCTTCAGCTGCTTTCATCATGACTATACAATGGCTAATTCCCTCCTTCTTGGAAGAGGACCCGGATATAAATATTTGGCCCAATGGTAGCACATTCAGCTTCAAGTCAGAAGACTGTAGAAGTCCCACTCAAAGACCTGACATGTAATCTGGGCTGACTCATCAGCTTAATGTCTCAATACCATATTCCCGCTCTCTCCCCATACCCCTTGATGCCTTTTATGCCTAGAAATCTATCCAGCTCCTTCTTAAATATATTCAGTGACTTGGCCTCCGCAGCCTTCTGTGGTAGAGAATTCCACAGGTTCACCACCCTCTGAGTGAAGAAATTTCTCCTCATCTCAGTCCTAAATGTCCTACCCCGTATCCTGAGACTGTGACCCCCTTGTTCTAGACACGCCCCCCCCTCCCCCCAGCCAGGAGAAACATCTTCCCTGCATCCAGTCTGTCTAACCCTGTCAATTTTATATGTTTCAATGAGATCCCCTCTCATTCTTCTAAATTCGAGTGAATACAGGCCGAGTCGACCCAATCTCTCCTCAAAGGACAGTCCTGCCGTCCCAGGAATCAGTCTGGTGAACCTTCGCTGCATTCCCTCTATGGCAAGTATACTCTTTCCTCGGTAAGGAGACCAAAACTGCGCTCAATACCCCAGTTGTGGTCTCACCATGGCCCTGTATAAATGCAGTAAGACATCCTTGCTCCTGAGCAGGGAGTGGTACTAATTGGATAGTTCTTTCAAAGAGCCGGCACAGGCACGATGGGCTGAATGGCGGTCTCCTCTGCTGTAAGATTCTATGATAAAGCCAATGGCCCCTTTTAGTGTATTAATATGTTCACTCCTGGGGATGTACGGTCTAGTGTGAGATGGTTTTGATCTGACTGTGCACTAGTGTTTTGATGGAAGTTTGAGTTTATAAAATAAATTTGCAAGTAATGCTGCCTTCTCAACTAGAGGAATTTTGAGATGAACCAGTCAAGCTGCCAATCAAACATACATAGATGCCCATCACATAGGATGATTACATTTTCTAGACCTATTGATTTATCCTTAAACCCTTTGGTTGTGAGACATCATCACTTCTCTAGCCATCAAAGAATGTTGTTGGACAGTGATATTAGCACATCAAACTATCCTTTGTCCTACAGGGAAGCTATAAATTCACAAATGCCTTCAGCATTAAAAAAAACCTTAAATGTATAGTTTCTGCAGTTTACAGTTGGAATAGTCAGCACACTGATCTTGATAAGAAAGAATCCAATAAATAATAGAATGCATATTTGAATTTTTTTAGGTTCAAGGTAGGACATGTATAAGAACATCAGAAATAGGAGTAGGCTGTACAGTCCCTTGAGCCTGCTCTGCCATTCGATAAGATCAAGGCTGATCGTCTACCACAACTCCACCTTTGCACCCTATCCCCATATCCCTTGATTCCCTTAGTGTCCAAAAATCAGTTTTGAATACACTCAACAATTGAGCAGCCACAGCCCTCTGGGGTAGAGAATTCCAAAGATTCACAACCTGAGTGAAGAAATTTTTCCTCATCTGTCCTAAGTGGCCGACCCCTTATCCTGAGACTATGACCCCAAGTTCTAGACTCTCTCCCGCCAGGGGAATCAACCTCTCGGTGACTACCCTGTCAAGCCGGCTAAGAATTTTATACATTTCAATGAGATCACCTCTCATTCTTCTAAACGCCAGAGAATATAACCCCATTCTACTCAATCTCTCCTCATAGGACAGCCCCCTCATCCAAGGAATCAATCTAGTGAACCTTCGTTGCACCTCCCTTTATGGCAAGTATATCCTTCCTTGGGTAAGGAGACCAAAACTGTAGATAGTACTCCAGGTGTTGTCTCACCAAAGCCCTGTACAATTGCAGCAAGTCTTCCTTACTCTTGTACTCAAACCCCCTTGCAATAAAGGCTAACATACCATTTGCTTTCCTAATTGCTGTACCTGCATGTTAACTTTCTGTGATTTGTGTACAAGGACATCCAATTCCATCCGAATACTAACATTTACTAGTTTTTTAAAAAAAAAATCTGAACACTTGTTTAAGTGGAAGAGAATCCTGGGATTTGAATGAATTCTATTGTCAGTATTGAGCATTTACCAATACTTTGTAAAATAATAGACACCATATGGAGTATTGCCCAAACATGGGTGAATTTCTTGCTCAAATAAAAACACTTGGATGGGGATAAAAGCATTAAATCTGGTTCACAGTTGTAATTGGAGGGGAGAGGGAAGGAAAGAGAAATTACTCTTGCTTTCAAAATAAATTTGATTTTCAGATGGGGTTAGTGTAATCATAGTTTCCTATATTACAACAGTGACTTCACTTCAAAAAGTACTTCATTGACTGACTATAAAGCACTTCAGGATGTCCTGAGGTGGTGGTAGGCTATTATTAATGCAAGTTCTTTTTGCATGCTGATTTCCTCTTAAACCTGCTGACTGGTCTCATGCTTTACTGCATACTCTTCAGTTTGTAAAAAATCTATTATTGGAGGCTGGTAGGTTTTTTAGCTTGGACTTTCATATTGTCTTTTTGTAAAGAGGGAGGGGAAAGTTTGGAGATTTGTTCCACTGCTAATATTTACAGTGTGGTGGCAGCATACCTAATGGGAATGAAATTCCCAAGTGGGTCTTCTAAGTGGTTATCTATGCATACAAAGCTTAGTGGCAATTGCTGTAATTTTGCCAGCAGAGCCTACTGCTGACCTGAGGAAAGGTAAGAGATACCAGATTTATTTTGTTCTGCCAGTGGCTGAGTTCTCCATGATAGCTCCTTGGGTAAGTGTTGCACCAAGCCATTCCAATACCACAGACCAGGATTGAATCTGGGACCTGAGTTAGCTATTAACCAGAATGGCAGTAGGTACTTATAATTTGGCTTCAATATTTCTGGACTTGGGAATGGGAAATCCTGCTTCAAAATGTTATGATGTGGAGATGCCGGTGATGAACTGGGGTGGACAAATGTAAGGAATCTTACAACACCAGGTTATAGTCCAACAGTTTTATTTGAAAATCACAAGCTTTCGGAGCTTTCCTCCTTCGTCAGGTGATTTTCAAATAAAACTGTTGGATTATAACCTGGTGGTGTAAGATTCCTTGCATTCAAAATGTTAGTGACGTTAACCGTTCTTTCTTCTTACACCCGATCTCTGCCCCCTAAGGAAGGGTACGTTTGTGGATCCAAGCAAAGCCAAGGCTTAAATAGCCTGTAGAAACTTGATGGTTTAAGCTCTCTCTCAATGCCTGCTTGGAACATCGTGTGTTGGTGTACCCCTGTAAATCTTATAAGCTAGTGCCATTGTGGGAATTAACACTACCCTACAGTTATGATGTAATATCTTTTAAATAACCTCTCAAATTCTTAAATTGCCTAACAACCTCTTGAATTGTTTTTGCAGGTATTGTTCTAGTAGCCATCAATCCATATGAACAGCTCCCTCTTTATGGAGATGATGCGATTTATGCTTATAGTGGACAGAATGTAGGAGATATGGATCCCCATATCTTTGCTGTTGCTGAGGAAGCATACAAGCAGATGGCTAGGTAAGTACATGGCTGAGGTTCTGATATGGTGTGCTGGGTTGAAAGGCAGTGAAATATGGTTTCTTAAATCAAAATGACATCCATTTGAATAGCATAAAACAACTGAAGCTACACAGCAGGTCTCCTGTGTCTAGAGAGATTTGGATGTAGACCATTCATCCAAACTGAGACAAGCAAGTTCTTTAAGACTAAACAAAAGGCAGGAAGGGGGAACAAGTAGAAGTGAAGAATTGGGTATGTGCCTCCTGTTAGGTTGAAAAGCCATCAACTGGATTACTTGCAAAGCTGGAAAGAGTTGCAACCTGATATACAAAGATCATCACAGTGAAACAATGAACAATGACTTGCATTTATACAGCACCTTTTTGGACATAGAAAACATCCCAAGGTGCCTCAGAGGTGTAAGGATGTTGAGGCTAGCAGGTGTGACTGTAAGCTTAGTCAGAGGTTGGTTTTAAGGGGGATCTTAAAGGAGTTTAGGGAGTGAATTTCAAAGTGGGAGCTAGCTTGCTTAAAGTATGGTTACCGATGGTGGGGCGAAGGGAGGAGAGGGTGCAAAAGAAACCTGATACAGGAAAATGGAAAATTCTGGGAGGTGGGGGTGGAGAAAAGAGATCTGCTGACCAATCAACTTAACTCCTCTGTGACTGGAGTTACCATTCTTGATTCTTGACTAATACTATTCTCATCCTGATTCTTCTTTCTCTTTCCTCCCTCTTTCCTTTCTTCCTCCCACCGCCCCCCCCCCCACCCCCAAATATTTGATTCAGTCCTAGATATGTACTTAACACGAGTAACATAGAAAACATTCTAAGGTGTTTCATAGATGGATATTTGGAATGGACATTGATCCAGGAAGAGAGATTAGATGATGAGGTGGAAGGCTTGTCCGAGAAGATAAGTTGAGATTTTTAAAGATGGAACGAGGTGTAGAGGGAGTTCCAGAAAGCGGGACTGATGTGACTGAAGGCTTTACTGCCAGCAGGGAGGGGAAGACATGAATTGATGGCTAGAATTGGAGGAATGAAGCTTTCGCAAGGGGTATAAATATATAGGAGGTTGCAGAGGTAGGGTGGGGCCAGGCCATGGAGGGCTATATAGGTGAAGACTAATTTTAAATTGAATATGGTGAGGGAGGAGGAGATGGGCAGCTATAGTAGTCTGTTTTGTTTACTGGACAACTGGATTCCACTGTATTTGGAATTGGCGACTTTTGACCATGCATTAATTTGTGTTGCAGTTGATGGTCTACAATCTCCTTTCTTGGAATAAGGACCCTTACAAGAAACATTAGCTGCTTTTCATTTGGGTTAGTGGAATGCTACTGCTGCTGGCTCCTGATACATATGGGTCTCATGCAGCTGGCAGTTACCCCAAAGTTGCTGGATTTGCTGAGATTAGCCACTGGAAAGTCTTGTTTTTGCATTTTGCTCAAAATGCATTGAGTTGGTATATGAACAAGAATTCTTTTGCTGCACTTAATGTTATTTCACAATTGTACCTCCAATTTCTTGATCAAGGAGAACAAAAAGAGTGGTACTTGGACAATAACCTTACAAGCAGTGTTCCTTAAAATTGCTTCACTATGTATAGTAACACTTTTTGTTAAATGTTCTTGTTGGCTTCAAACAAATTTGTCTTCAATGTACCCCATATTTTCCTAATTATTTTCAAACGTAAGTTTTTTTTGTAAATGGACATGTAGCTTTTGTTTAATTATGACTGCAGGGTGTTTTTTTTTTTTGAGTACTATAGCACTCAAAATTGAAGGCTAATGCTGGACTCCATACCAGCCTGACTACCATGCTTAGCCAAGCACTAACACTTTTTTATTATGTACTGCCTTGCCAACAGGCATGAGTTTGACTTGTCATGAGGTGAAAAGATGAAGTGATGCGTCCCGTGGCAGCAATATGCACCTTTTTTCGGGAGTGCTGGTCATGTGTAGTCATGGCACTGAACATAGGATTCATTCCAAAACCAGTGACAATGAGCATGGGCATTTTTTTGTGATGGTCACATTAATCTTGCTACATGAGAGCATTAGAAAATATGTGGGTAGTTTAATTAGGCTGGCAAAGCAAATTAATTGATTATTATACAGCTGTTTTAATGGACCCTTGCTAATTATAATTGTAGCTTTAAGATTTTAAAGTATGGTATCTTGTCTATTGTGGATACAACATTTCAGCTCTCAGGGCTACTGTCCAGGCCATCTCCATCTGCCAAGAATATCCAAGTTGTGCATTTTGTTCTATTGTTAACTTAAAAGTTACTGTCAAGAACATTTTGCTTTTGTATTTTTTTATATACAGGATACACTTAGAAATGTTTTGTAATACAATGAAGTCTTATTTCATAAGTAATTTTGTCCTAAGTTTCTGCTAAACATCACACTCAAATTGCACAACAAAAAGCTGTACTAATCTAATTGCTGAATAGAAATGTCACTGCCTTTAACTTTGCAACTAATTGCATTTTTTATCTTAGTGACTAATTACTTTCATTATCTGTTTATTGCACTTTCAATTAAAATTCTGCTCAACCAATTTTCTTTGCTTGAATGAGCCACATGTGATCAGTTTGGTCTAATTTGCTTCATTGCTGTGTATTTTATGTTCAGTTCATTAACTTTACTTGATAGTGATCAACTTCCAAAGAATAGCTAAGTGCCATACCTATTGTGTAATGGGTTGGACTTAATGTTTTTCTACATAAACTCTGCCTTTTAAGGATCACTGTCTCATTGTAGTGCAGACTGTTGTTTTTGCCAAGTTCTGGATCTACTCTTGATGCGTGTTTCTAGAAGTTGTTCATTCAACAGTGGGTTGATATATTTGATAACGGGTAGAGCTGGTATAGGGTATAGTTGAACCATTGCTTTTCTCCCGGAGGGTCACAATTTCCAAACTTGCCAACAGATTCAATGGAATAATAGATTTTGGGGAGGCTCCCTTCTGCTTGATGGGTTCTAAGTGCTTGAGGTGCACTTGTGATTTTGAATGTTGAGTTCTTGGAATTGTTAAGGATATAGAAAGGGGAGGTTATTTTAATGTTTCCTTTCCCGAAGCATGCGGGTAAGCTCTTCCACCTATTCAGGCTGGTGTCCATTATTGAGTCAAGAGGCTTATGTGGTGCCCACATTCAAAAAAAGCCACTGGCAGCGGAGGCCTGATCATTCATCCTGACCACCACCCCCACGGCCCCCCCCCCCCCCCCCCCCCAAAAAAGGAAAATCCATAAAATTAGAAAGGCTTGCCTTTTTGAGCATCTTCTGGCCCTGCCTCTCAGCTAGGTGGACCTGGTACGAAAGCCACATCTACTTCCCTGTTCAGGCTAACAATTAAAATAGCAGTCGGGTCCCTATCTGCATATTTTAAGGAAAGACCCGTCCGGTTTCTAACGGGTGTCCCCCTCACCTGCTCAGAAGAAGTTAAAACCGTAGCTTGCAGAATCAGCGGTTGAGTCCCGCGGGCGGATTGAACTATCCTCCTGTTTCTGCTGAGTGGGCAGGGTTAAAATTGCTCCGTGTGTATATGTGAGGTGGAACATGAGATTGAATCTTTGCCCTTGTGTACAATTGTTTGTGGCTGATTTGGATGTATACCTGTCTCCAGCACATTGAAGTTTCAACATTAGTAGAGCTTGTAACAAAGGTAATACAATAATTGTGGGGGACTTTAATCTACATATAGACTAGACAAATCAAATTGGCAAAAGTAGTCCAGACGACGAGTTCATGAAATGCCTTCAAGACAGTTTCCTAGAACAATACGTCATGGAACCAAGCAGGGAACAGACTATTTTAGATCTTGTACTGTAATGAGACAGGATTAATTAGTAATCCCGCAGTAAAGTATCTTTTGGGGAAGAGTCGTCATAATGTGATAAAATTTCATTGAATTTGAGAGTGATGTACTGAAGTCAGAAATTAGTCTTAAACTTAAATAAAGCCAATTACATAGGTATGAGGCGCAAGTTGGCAAAAGTAGATTGGGAAATTAGATTAAAGGGTATGATGGTTGATTAGCAGTGGCAAACATTTAAAGAAATATTTCAACATTTTCAATAAACATACATTCCATTGAGAAATAAAAACGCCACGGGAAAAGTGATTCATCCGTGGCTAATTGAAGAAGTTAAGGATAGTATTAGATTAAAAGAGGCCTATAATGTTGGTAGTAGTAGTAGGTCTGAGGATTAGAGTCTTTAAACAAACAGCAAAGGATGACCAAAAAAAGTGATTAAGGGAGAAAGTAAACTAGCAAGAAATATAAAAACGTATTGTAAGAGCTACAAGTATGTAAAAAGGAAGAGTAGCAAAAGTAAATGTTGGTTCCCTAGAGGCTGAGGCAGGAGAAATTATAGTGGGGAATAAGGAAACGGCAGAGATGTTAAACAAATATTTTGTATCTGTCTTCACAGTAGAAGACACAAAAAGCATTCCAGAAATAGTGGGGAATCAAGGGGCTAATGACAGGAGGAACATAAAGTAATTAATATTAGTAGAGGAAAAACTACTGGAGAAACTAATGGGACTAAAAGCCAATAAAACCCTGGACCTGATGGCCTACATCCTAGGGTTCTAAAACAGGTGACTGCAGAGATAGCAGATGCATTGGTTGTGATCTTCCAAAATTTCTTAGATTCTGAAACAGTCCCAGCGGATTGGAAGGTAGCAAATGTAACCCTGCTATTCAAGAAAAGAGGGAGAGAAAAAACAGGGAACTGTTAACCTGACATCAGTCGTCGAGGAAAATGTTGGAATCCATTATTAAGGAAGTGTTAACAGGGCACTTAAATCATATGATTTTGTGAACATGGTCAACATGGTTTTGTGAAAGGGAAATTGTGTTTGACAAACCTGTTGGAGTTTTTTGAGGATGTAACTAGCAGGGTAGATAAAGGGGAACAGTAATGCAGTATATTTGGATTTTCATAAGGTGGTTACACAAGATAAGGGCTCATAGGGTTGGGGGTAATATATTAGCATGGATAGAGGATTTGTTTTCTGTCCGTTAACAATGTAGGAATAAATGGGTCATTTTTAGGTTGGCAGGTTGTAACTAATGGGGGTATCGCAAGGATCTGTGCTTGGGCCTCAGCTATTTACAATTTATATTAATGACTTGGATGAAGGGACGGAGTGTAATGCATCCAAGTTTAATACCTTGCCCCTCATACCTATGTAACTGGCTTTATTTAAGTTTAAGACTCTAGTTTCTGACTTAAGTAGGTTACTTTCAAACTCTGTGAAATTTGATCATATTATGATTGCTCTTCCCCCAGATGTTCTTTTACTGAGATTACTAATTAACCCATCTCCTTATATAATAGATGTAAAATAGCCTGTTCCCTGATTAATTCCATGGACTTATTGCTCTAGGAAACCGTCTCAAATACATTCCATGAGCTTGTCTTCCAAACTACTTTTGCCAGTCTGTGTGCAGATTAAAGTCCTCCCATGATTACTGCATTACCTTTGTTACAAGCTCCTATTTTTTTTCGATGTGGAGATGCCGGTGATGGACTGGGGTTGACAATTGTAAACAATTTTACAACACCAAGTTATAGTCCAGCAATTTTATTTTAAATTCACAAGCTTTCGGAGATTTTCTCCTTCCTCAGGCAAATGTTTCAAGATCTCCTTGAAGCCTACGCATTTATACATATTGAACAATAATACATGGTGTTTACAGACTGCCCCTGCAACTGCCCGTTGCCAAGGCAATCACCGTGTTCAGACAGAGAGGTGTTACCTGCAGAACCTCCGAATACACATTCAACAAAAAAACAAACAGGGAAAAAAAAAACACAGAGAGAGGCAGAAACATCCGGAAGGCAGAGAGAGCCAGCAAATGACCCATTATATTAAAAACAGATAACATTTGTTCGCTGGTGGGGTAACGTGTAGCGTGACATGAACCCAAGATCCCGGTTGAGGCCGTCCTCATGGGTGCGGAACTTGGCTATCAATTTCTGCTCGACGATTTTGCGTTGTCGTGTGTCTCGAAGGCCGCCTTGGAGTACGCTTACCCGAAGGTCGGTGGATGAATGTCCATGACTGCTGAAGTGTTCCCCGACTGGGAGGGAACCCTCCTGTTTGGCGATTGTTGCGCGGTGTCCGTTCATCCGTTGTCGCAGCGTCTGCATGGTCTCGCCAATGTACCATGCTCTGGGGCATCCTTTCCTGCAACGTATGAGGTAGACAACGTTGGCTGAGTCACAGGAGTATGAACCATGCACCTGGTGGGTGGTGTCATCTCGTGTGATGGTGGTATCTGTGTCGATGATCTGGCATGTCTTGCAGAGGTTACCGTGGCAGGGTTGTGTGGCGTCGTGGACGCTGTTCTCTTGAAAGCTAGGTAGTTTGCTGCGAACGATGGTCTGTTTGAGGTTGGGTGGCTGTTTAAAGGCGAGTAGTGGAGGTGTGGGGATGGCCATAGCGAGGTGTTTGTCCTCATTGATGACATGTTGAAGGCTGCGGAGAACATGGCGTAGTTTCTCCGCTCCGGGGAAGTACTGGACGACAAAGGGTACTCTGTTGGTTGCGTCCCGTGTTAGTCTCCTGAGGAGGTCTATGCGATTTTTTGCTGTGGCCCGTCGGAACTGTCGATCGATGAGTCGAGCGTCATATCCCGTTCTTACTAGGGCGTCTTTCAGCGTCTGTAGGTGTCCATCGCGTTCCTCCTCGTCTGAGCAGACCCTGTGTATTCGCAGGGCCTGTCCATAGGGGATGGCCTCTTTGACGTGGTTAGGGTGGAAGCTGGAAAAGTGGAGCATCGTGAGGTTGTCCGTGGGCTTGCGGTAGAGTGAGGTGCTGAGGTGCCCGTCTTTGATGGAGATTCGTGTGTCCAAGAAAGAAACTGATTCTGAGGAGTAGTCCATGGTTTTTTCATGGAGTAGTCCATCATTTGTCCATGGAGTAGTCCATGGAGTAGTCCATCATTTTTTTTCATGATTAATACTCCCTCCAGTGGTGTAGCTACTATGAGGGGACCTATAAACTACTCCCACCAGTGTTTTCTGCCTCTTGTTTCTTATTTCCACCCATACTGATTCTACTTCCTGATCCTTTGAGCCAACTGTCCTTATGTTACCCTTTATTAGGACTACACCCCCTCCTTTTCCGTTCTGCCTGTCTTTTCTAAATGTCATGTACCCTGGAATATTTAGTTCCCAACCTTGGTCATTTCGCAACCATGTCTCTAATGGCTATTAGGTCAAACCTATTTATCTCTATTTGTGGGATTAATTCATCTACCTTGTTATGAATGCTTCGTGCATTCAGATAAAGAGCCTTTTAATTTTGACTTTTACCTTTTTCCTGCTTTGACCTTGTTGCACTATTATTGGTAAACTCTCTGTCCCTTCCTGCCACACTCTGCTTATCTTTATCCAAGTCACTGCACTGTTCTACTGTCTTAACTTTTCTCATTTTGCCGCACCTGACTCCTCCCCTTCCTCCCCCCCCCCCCCCCCCCCCCCCCAGTTTAAAGCCCTGGTTATTCGATGCGCTAGGATGCTGGTCCTGGCCCGGTTTAAGTGGATCCTGTCTCATCGGAACAGCTCCCTCTTTCCCCAGTACTGGTGCCAGTGCCCTATGAATCAAAACCCCTTCCTCCCACACCGCTCTTTGAGCCATGCATTTAACTCTCTGATCTGTTTGACCCTGTGCCAATTTGCACGTGGCTCAGGTAGTAATCCCGAGATAATTACCTTTTTGAGATTCTGCTTACTAATTTAGACCCTAGCTCCTCAAACTCTTAGAACCTCATTCCTAGTTCTACCTATTTTGTTGGTCCCTATGTGGACCAGGACAACTGGATCCTCCCCCTCATGCTCCAAGTTCTTTTCCAGCTGTGAGGAGATGTCCTAACCTTTGCACTGGGCAGGCAGCACCGCCTTTGGGACTCTCGGTCGCGGCTGCAGAGAACAGTATCTATCCCCCTGACTATACTGCCTCCTACTACTACCATATTCCCCCCTCCCTGATGCATCGCACTGTCTGCAGCTCGGACTCCAGCTCAACAACCTGAGCTGAAGTTCCTCGAGCTGCAGACGTGGTTGCCTGGGATCACGCTGCTCTCCACAAACTCCCACATGCTGCACTTATGACATACCACGACATACCACCTGCCCTGCTATTCCTTGTCTACCAAGAATTTATTTATTTACTTTTATTTGAGTTTTAAAATCAGTTGCTATTCTTTTATTGACTGACTAATTTATCTATCCAGTTTAAATTGTTTTAAGCTCATAGTTTAAACCCCTGCTCTAAGCTGGATAGAAAGTGATACTCACCAACTAATCACTTTTTCAATTTCTGCCTGTGATGAGTTGACTTACTGTGCGCTGACTCCTCCAACTGCCCCCCTCGGCGCCTCAGGCCGTGCGCTGACTCTCCTCCGACTGCCCCCCTCGGCCTCCCACGCGCTTGAGCTGTGTGCTGACTCTCCTCCGATTGCCCCCCTCAGCCTCCTGCGCTCTTGGGCCATGTGCTGACTCTCCTCTTATCCTCCTGCTCTCTTGGACCGTGTGCTGACTCGCCTCCGACCACGCCTCTTATCCTCCTGCTCTCTCAGGCCGTTCACTAGATTGATTCCTGGGATGAGAGGGTCGTCCTGTGAGGAGAGTTTGAGCAGAATGGGCCTATACTCTCTGGAATGTAGAAGAATAAGAAGTGATCTCATTGAAACATAAGATTCTGAGGGAGCTTGACAGGGTAGATGCTGAGAGGTGGTTTCTCCTGGCTGGAGAGTCTAGCACTAGAGGGCATAGTCTCAGAATAAGGGGTCGGCCATTTAAGGCTGAGATAAAGAATTTCTTCACTCGGAGGGATGTGAATCTTTGAAATTCTCTAACGCAGAGGGCTGTGGATGCTGAGCAGTTAAATATGTTCAAGGCCGAGATTTTTTTTGGACTCTAGGGGAACCAAGGTGTATGGGGATCGGGCTGGAAAGTAGAGTTGAGGTGGTAGATCAGTCGTTATCTTGAATGGCGGAGCAGGCTCGAGGGGTTCTTTGGGGTTTAGGGTTCTAGAATTTGGTAGTAAAACTTAAGTCCTGGGAATTTCCTGAGCTATTTGCATTCTACTTGATGAGATTTGGGAGTTCTGCATCAGATTCTTTGTCTGTGGGTAGAAATGGCAGCTGTTTGCTGGTCTCATGACAGGTATGTTATTGAGCTCATCCAAGAGGTAATGAGCAGCCATTGAAATGAAAATACTTAACTATCTGGAACAACTGGAGAGAGGGGTGGTGATCATTAAACCATCATCCAGGCTTCTTATAGTGAGATAACCATATTCATTCTGAAAATGGCAGGACTTGGTCATCAAGAAGCCCACTTTTTGTGGATACCTGATGCCGGTGGGGGAGGAGGAAAGGGACTAGGTGTGTTCATAATAAAAACTGATGAGATTGGGAGGAGGCTATCCTCGTAAGAAGAAAGCCTGCCAGCTGGTTTGGTTTTAGAGAAAAAGGCTGTTCAAGCAAGTTACTTTTTTTTCCCTCTGGCCTGCTAAGAGTCTGTCGTGTAACATTTTACTGAGAAGGAATACAAGGTCAAGTTAAATTTTGTTGGTAGCTACTTTAAATGTTTATCCATTTGTCCACTTAATTGTAAAATAAACTAATTTGCAGACTCTCTTCCAGCTTCAACGTGAAATGATTTGTCTTTTTGAAAGAGGGTATATGCGAGGATCACTATATCTAGTTCATAACCTTGCTTATACTTGCATACTGCCTTTCTTGGTCACAACCCCCTTTCTGAATACTGTGTCCTTGTGGCACAATTGGTTTTATTTTTCATCTGTTATCCAATTATCCTCCTGGCTATTCTATTAAGTGATCTTTTCTTTCCCCTTTGCTGGAGAATCACAGGTGTGTGGACAAGGTGGAGAGTAACTTGCAAATGGTCATATTTTCTCCTAGTTGGACAGTTCTTTGGGCCATATTGTTGGTGTGTGGTTGCTGAATAGGGTGTGTTCGTCAAACATAGTATCTGCACTGCTGTCTGACTTATTTGGATGCTTAATCACTGAGGCAGTGTTTAATCTTCTCTGTCATTCAACCATTGCTGCTGCCCATTCACAATTGTTTGTGCTGTTTTGCCTTATATTTGTGTGTGTGCGCCAGGCTCTCTCAAAGTGGATTGAGCCAGTAGCCTAGGTTCTACTGTTCTGTAACTAGCAGATTATAGGGTGGTACCAGAAATGAATTATGTGATTTTATGTAACAGGGATGAAAAGAACCAATCCATTATCATAAGTGGAGAATCTGGGGCAGGGAAAACCATGTCTGCTAAGTGCATGATGCGCTATTTTGCAACTGTTGGAGGATCTGCCAGTGAAACCAATGTGGAGGAAAAGGTTCTGGCTTCCAACCCTATCATGGAGGTATGTGTTGTACAGTGCTGTATGTGGACTTGATATAAATGTCTTGCACTATTTTAATGCCTCAAATATAAATTGCTTCAACATAATTTGTGTTTTCATTATAAAGAAACTCTTCTCTGCATGTCTTTTTAATTTAGAGAAGAGATAAATTATTAATTTCATAGTTAAACAGAGTGTTAGGCCAAGATATGTGCCTATGTTTGTTATAGGGTGAAATCACCTGCATCTGTGTTTTCCAAAGATGGGATGCTCCATTGTGTGCTCTACAAGTACATTCTATAACTGAAGGAATTAAAGTTCTATTGGAAAATCTATTTGCTAGTTGTAGTAAATGCTTTAACAGGGGGACTGGCATAACAGGTCTGTCACAGGACACCATTCTACAATCAATGTAAAAATACATTTTAATTGCTACATAGCTGGTAATCTTCAAGGATTTTGTTGTATGAAATTTTATTTAAATTGAATTCTGGTGCAAAATCTGCATGTATAATTCTATGTTCTACTTTAACTTATGAATTTTGTTTTCAGTCTTGTTGTGCAATTTGAAATAATTGCTAATATAAAGTGAGAAATTAAGTTTCTTTGCTAGCATACCAACTTCTACATTTTCCATTTTATGTAAAATCTGATTCAAGGAAGTTGCATCTACAGCCTGTTTTTTTTTTGATGGGAAAGAAAATGGAATTATCTAATTGATATTTCAGTAAATAGAGCCTTCATTCTTTTGCCGGGTAGTTGTGATGGTAAAGTTTTGAGTGCACTGTTAAGTTCTGACTTTTACAGAATTGTTTAACGAGCCTGTTGTGTTGACTGACTTAGTTTATGTATATTCACAATGTAAAGAGCAGTTTAAAGAGTTTAACTATTTAGTGACATTTTGTTCACATCTAAATCTGAAGGCTCCTAACTACAGCACCAGTGGTGTAATATAAATGAGTTGGTAAATAGATGGTTAGCCTGAGCTCCTCTGGAAGCACCACAGCAGCAGCACTGGCCACAGTTTTTGTTCACAGGCAGGTAAAACCTGTAGCGGTCAGCCATTTGGAACATGCTGCAGCTACAAACAGTTGCAGTTGTTGACTCAACTGTGCATGTACTTTTTGTTCGTTCCCACTGCTGTGGAATCCACCCCACAATATGAAAGAGTTGCGTTCCTTCTTAACTGGCCAGAACATTATTAGCTGAAAAGTCTGGAGCGAGTGTCATTTGAGGCTATGAAGGATTGAGAAGGGGTAAAATATATGAAGCAGTTTACAAATTATTTGAATTGTCTAGTTATGAAAGTACATTATAAACTTTTTCCCATATTTTTAGGCAAGGTGAAGCAAGTGTTTGTTTATCTTGTGTATTTTAAAATCTAGATAAATCTGCATCTTGTCATTAGAACATAGTATGTACATTTTTTGTATTTAGTTTTGAGATTATTTGCAATTGTCTAACTTATTACAACAGTGCTAGTGCAGATGTGGCAGTATTTTTGAGGCTGAATTCAATTCTAGCGTAAATTTTACAAAGATTTTGATTACATCTGTGCTTTAGGTGTGCTTGTAATCTAAATACTTTTTTGAAATTATAGTATGATTTGTATCTATATTTTACAAATCTTGCATGCAGTGTGCACTTTCTGTCTACATATTACTTCCTGTAAGGCTTATGTCAGCACTTTATAATGGGAAAACCATATATAAACATTTTGCAATGAGTTTGAGCCAATTGAATCACTCAATCTTCGAGGAAAAAATCATTTTTTTCCTCAAACTTAAATTTCCAATGTTTGAACTTTGTCATCAAGAATAAAGTTTTAAAGAATTATGTTTCACAACAAGACTATTAAATTTACCCATTAAATTGCCATCTATGTCTTTTTAAAGCTTTCACTTCAAGGTGTCAGGCTCTCTCAAAACCTTGGGTTCAGTTAGAAATGTTTTACAACAGTTGGAGAGAACTTTCTTAACCACACTTGTATGTGGTGTGCAGAACTTTCCAGCAATGCAATCTATGTTGAAGGGCGTGGCCCTCATCTGCGTGGGGATTTGAGTTTGTTTGCATTTTCCGAAAGACTTCGGAACAAACTGGAGTGAATTCTGCAAGCTTTATTTCAGGTGACATTGAAATATATTTACTGATACTGGGGTAATTTTAACTTTTGGTGAAACTGCAAAAGGAGCCATATTGGATCGGTTGCCTGGTATATGTCTTGCTTGATTTTCCTTTCCATTCTCCTGTAGCTCATCATTAGGCATTTAGACCCTGCTCCTGCACTATACTGCTAGATTGCAACAATCTTCCAATAGTCAAACCCCCTCCTTCCCAGTCCTGGTTTGAAAACTTTTAATCAGTTCCTCCCCCTCCATTCCCAGATCCCAGGGCTCCCCCTCGGTGCTCACTTTTTTTTATTCATTCTTTGTATATGGCTGTCACTACCAACTGCAGCCCATGTGGTGAAGGTACTCTTACAGTGCTGTTGAGTAGGGAGTTCCAGGATTTTGACCCGGCGACTGAAGGAATGGCGATTTATATGTCCAAGTTGGGATGATGTGACTTGGAGGTGATTGTGTTCCCATGTGCCTGCTGCCCTTGTCCTTCAAGGTGGTAGAGCTTGCAGGTTTGGAAGGTGCTGTTGAAGAAGCCTTGACGAGTTGCTGCAGTGCATCTTGTAGATAGTACACATCGCAGCCACCGTGCACCGGTGGTGGAGGGAGTGCATGTTTAAGATGGTTGATGGACTGCCGATCAAGCGACTGCTTTGTCCTGGATGGTATCGAGCTGCTTGTGTTGCAGCTGCACAAATCCAGGCAAGTGGAGAGTATTTCATCCCACTCCTGACTTGTGCTTTGTAGATGGTGGAGAGGCTTTAGGGAGTTGGAAGGTGAGCCTGTCACTGCAGAATACCCAGCCTCTGACCTGCTCTTGTAGCCACGGCATTTATGTGGCTGGTCCAGTTGAGTTTCTGGTCAATGGTGAAAATCGGTGAAAAAACAAGGAGTGATGTCACAGGACAGCAGGTAGATAATTGGCTGGTGAGTGGTTTTTTTTGAGTTAGGGAATTAGGTAAAATTGAATTAAAAGCTAAAGCGTAAAACTACTTGTAGTTCATTGAAATTAAAAACTTAAACTACTTAACTAGAGTAACAAAACCAAAAATAACTGTATTTAAGGCTTAATTTGTTTTTGCTTAGTTTAAGTTAATCTAATAAATTAAGGCAGGGCAGCTCAGACCCGTGGATTGCACAACCTGTGCCATGTGGGAACTCCAGGATGCTTCCCGTGTCCTGGACAACCACACTGCAGGAAGTGTCGTCAGCTGGTGGAGCTCGAGCTACAGGTTTTAGACTTTGAGCGGCATCTGGTGTCACTGCAGTGCATCCGCGCAGCTGAGAGTTTCGTGGATAGCAAGTTTCTGGAGGTGGTCACCCCGCAGATTGAGAGTGCAGGCAGAGAGGGACTGGGTGACTGCCAGACAGACTAGGAGGACCAGGCAGGTGTAGTGCAGGAGTCCCCTGAGGGCATCTCATTCTCCAACCAGTATTCAGTTCTGGGTACTGGTGGGGGAGAGGGTTCCTCTGGGGAGTGCAGCCAGAGCCAAGACCAGAGCACCATAGGTGGCTCAGCTGTACAGGGTGGAGGAGAAAGGTTGAGAGTAATTGTGATAGGGGATTCTATTGTTATGGGAGCAGACAGGCGTTACTGTGGCCGCAAACGTGATTCCAGGATGGTATGTTGCCTCCCTGGTGCCAGAGTCATGGATGTCACTGAGCAGCTGCAGGACATTCTGAAGGGGGAGGGTGAACAGCCAGAGGCCGTGGTACATATCGGTACCAACGACATAGGTAAAAAGAGGGATGAGGTCCTGCAAGCAGAATATAAGGAGTTAGGAAATAAGTTTAAAAAGCAGGACCCCTCAGGATTACTCCCAGTGCCACGTGTTAGTGAGTATAGGAATAGGAGAATAGACCAGATGAATGCATGGCTGGAGGGTTGGTGCAGGAGGGAAGGATTTCTGGGGAAGGTGGAGCCTGTACAAGCCGGATGGGTTGCACCTCAACAGATCAGGGACTGATGACCTCGCAGCGGGGTTTGCTACTGCTGTTGAGGGTTTAATCTAGAGTGGCAGAGGTATGGGAACCTGAGCGGGGAGTCAGAAGAGAGTAAAGTTGAAAGCAGCAAGAGAGGGAGGACCCAGGGGAAATTTACAATACAAATAGTTGTTCAAGAACAAGTGAAAGGGAAAAGCGTAGAGCAGCAGGAAGAGCATGTACTTTAGGCACTACAGATAGTGAAAACTAGAAGGTGTAAAGTGATTAACCCAGCATCAAAGCTGGAGGATAGGCTAGGGTGTGTGGCCCAACTAAGAGTTCTATATACAAACGCACAGTGTATAAAGAATAAATTTAATGAACTACAGGCACAACTTCAAATTGGAGTGTATGACATGATAGCTATTACTGAGACATGGCTGCAGGATGGCCAGGATTGGGAACTAAATATACCAGGTTATAAGGTCTACAGGAGAGATAGGGAAAATGGAAGAAGGGGAGGAGTGGCCTTAGTGATTAGAGATGAAATCACTTCAATGATAAAGGAGGCTATAATGAGGGGTAAGCAGCCAACAGAGACCTTATGGGTTGAATTAAGAAATAGGAAAGGATCTAAGACTATAGTGGGAGTTGTGTATAGGACCCCTGGCAGCAGCTCTGAAGTGCTAGATTGTATAAATGCAGAGATTAGACAAGCGTGTAACACAGGCATAGTGGTCTTAATGGGGGACTTTAACCTTCACATAGATTGTGAAAAGCAGACTAGCAACTGTCAGAAAGGTATTGAATTTCTTGAGTGTGTTCGGGATAGTTTTCTACAGCAGTATGTCCTAGAGGCAACAAGGGGGCAAACCATACTAGATTTAGTAATGAGTAATGAACCAGATTTAGTTAACAGCTTAACTGTGTGAACATCTATCCAACAGCGATCATAACATGATCGAGTTCAAGGTAGTATTTGAAAGGGGAAAAAAGTGAATCAGCTGCTAAGATTCTAGACTTGGGTAAGGCTGACCTTCAATGGGATGAGACAGCGACTGTCCACAGTAAACTGGGCAAATCTGTTAATGGGCAAAACGACTGATGATCAGTGGGAAATGTTTAAAGAAACATTTAACGTGATACAGAATCGGTTTATACCCCTGAGGGGCAAGAACTCTACTTGCCAAAAAAAACAGCCATGGACAACTGAAGAGGTAAGGGACAGTATAAGACATAAGGAAAGGGCATACAAAAAGACAAAAAAATGGCACAGATCCTGGCGAATGGGAAAGATACAAAGATCAAGAAAGAGTCACAAAACATGTAGTAAGAGCTACAAAAAGAGTATGAAAAGAAACTTGCAAGGGATATCAAAACCAATATGAATAACTTTTATAGTTATATTAGGAAAAAGAGGGTGGTCAGGAGCAGTGTTGGCCCCTTAAAAACTGAAAGTGGGGATATTGTCATTGACAATGGGGAAATGGCGGACATGTTGAATAATTACTTTGTGTCAGCATTTACAGTAGAAAAAGAGGATAGCATGCTGGAAATCCCAAGAAAACTAATATTGAATTGGGACAGGGACTCAATACTGTTGTTTTACTTATGTTAATTTTAATGAAGAAAATAATAGCACTAAAGAGTGACAAATCCCCAGGACCAGATGGTTTCCATCCCAGGATTTTAAAGGAAGTAGGTGAGCACATTGCAGATGCCCTAACTATAATCTTTCAAAGTTCTTCAGATTCAGGAACCGTCCCTCTAGATTGGAAAATTGCACATGTCACTCTGCTTTTTAAGAAAGGAGAGAGAGGGAAGCCAGGGAATTATAGACTAGTTAGTCTAACATCTGTTGTGGGGAAAATGCTGGTGTCTATAATTAAGGATAGGGTGACTGAACACCTCGAATTTTCAGTTAATCAGAGAGAGCCAGCATGGATTTGTTGGTCGTACCTGACAAACCTGATTGAATTTTTTTAAGAGGTGATTAAAGTAGTGGACAGGGGAATGTCAATGGATGTTATTTATATGGACTTTCAGAAGGCATTTGATAAGGTCCCACATAAGAGACTGTTTGCTAAGATAGAAGCCCATCAAATCAAGGGAAAAGTACGGACTTGGTTAGAAAGTTGGCTGAGCGAAAGGCGACAGTGTAGGGATAATGGGTAGGTACTCACATTGGCAGGATGTGACTAGTGGAGTCCTGCAGAGACTTGGGGCCTCAATTATTCACTTAGCGACTTAGATGAATGTGGAGATGCCGGTGATGGACTGGGGTGGACAAATGTAAGGAATCTTACAACACCAGGTTATAGTCCAACAGTGTTATTTGAAAATCACAAGCTTTTGGAGCTTACCTCCTTCGTCAGGTGAGTGACCCTTCACTCACTCACCTGACGAAGGGGATATTAAGGGGATCAGATAAGGTGGATAGAGAGAAACTATTTCTGCTGGTTGGGGATTCTAGGAGTAGGGGGCACAGTCTACAAATTAGAGCCAGACCTTTCAGGAGTGAGATTAGAAAACATTTCTACACACAGGGTGGTAGAAGTTTGGAACTCTCTTCCGCAAACTGCAATTGATGCTACTCAATTGCTAACTTTAAATCTGAGATAGATAGTTTTTTGGCAACCAAAGGTATTAAGGGATATGGGCCAAAGGCAGGTATATGGAGTTAGATCAGCCATGATCTTATCAAAGGGCTGAATGTCCTACTCCTGTTCCTATGTTCCTAATGTTGACCCCCAGGATGTTTATGGTGGGGATTTGGCGATGGCATTTTCCAAGAGACTTTGAAACAAATTGGAGTAATGACAATGCAGTTAAATGTCAAGGGGAGGTGGTTAGACACTCTCTTGTTGGAGATGGTCATTGCCTAGTACTGTTTTAAATGTTACTTGCCACTCATCAGCCCAAGCGGTCCAGTCATGGACTGCTTAATTATCTGAGGAATTGTGAATGGAGCTGAATGTTGTGCGAACGACCCCACTTCTGACCTTGTAATGGAGGGAAGGTTATTGAAGCAGCTGAAGATGGATGGGCCTAGAATGCTGCCGTGAGGAACTTCTGCAGTGATGTCCTGGGGCTGAGATGATTGGCCTCCAGCAACCCCAACCATTTTTCCTTTGTGCTAGGTATGTCTCCAGCCACTGGAGAGGTTTCGACCTGATCCTCATTGACTTCAGTTTTACAAGGCTTCTTGATACCACACTTGATTGAATGCTGCCTCAGCCTCTTCCAAAACCCTAAGCTTGGTCTTGACTGTTTTGGTCAACTCTGACTGTTAGTCGAATGCAGATACTACAATCTGAGCATATACATAAATTTTCCAGGATGTATCAGTTTTTAGTTTAGCACAGTTGGAATGATTCTGTTCAGCTTAGCAATTTCTGCATGCTGTTTTTCAAACCTGGAGGACAAATTTCAAAAGTTTTGCTGCTTTTTTCAAAATTTTCTAAAAAGGTCCATTTTAACTCTGCATCATGTCACAGCAGTTTCTAGCCTATTGAAACACTAACATTTTATTACTGACTAGAAAAAAAAAGGCACAGTGATAGATTGTACTCTGCCTAACAGTTGTAGCTTTTCTTCTATAAGTTTCAAAGTGTGCTAAGCTAAAAGACAGACAATCTTGCCATCTAATTGGAGTTTTTTAAAAAAAAATTTTGAAAGCATTCAGAACAGCTCTAATCACTTCTTGTGATGCAAACGTCACAAGGCATAGACCTAGACAAATGGATGTCCAGGAACCAGTCTCAAATCATCAAGTTCACTGTTTACAGGGAAAGTTAAACCACTGCTAGCAGACCTGTTTTTAACCGCGTGCCCCACCCCCCCCCCCCCGGCCACACTTTTTCAGTGCTGCAAAAATGCAAATATTAACAATGGGGTAGTTATTTCCCAGAATGCATTTAACATGCATAATTTTTCATTAGCTTAAAAGGCATGTTGGGTAAGATTTAAGAATTGTTGAATATATTTGGAAACTATTGCTTTGTGGAGTGTAGACTGATTCTGTGATGGATAAGCCTTGCTGCGCCATGTTATGTATATCTACAAAATTTCACATTTCAATGTATTTTAAATAGTTACAGGAAATGCAGGTTATTCTGGGGGAAAAAATGTTACGCTTGATACCAAAGAGGCTTCTAGTTTTTTTTTTATACTTTTAATTACTTGGCTTCCAGTGATTTGGCATATTTAGTGCCCTGCTATAGCCAGGGATATTTAGGTATTAAATATGGTTTAGCTGATAACGGCTTCTGGCAGAAGGCCAAGTATCAGTAAGAATTTAAAAGTTGTGAAGAAACAGAAGAGAGTTTGAGGATCTCAGCACGATGGAGGGAAACCCATTACTGACTATCAACGGTGTTGGCAAAGGGGTCTGGAAGGAATGTTCTTTTTGAGGGTGTAGAGAATTGAAAAGGTGGGGGGGGGGTCGTCAAGTATGTGAAGCAATATTTGGACCCCCCCCCCTTTTCAAGGTCTTGTTCTGACCATTGCTAAATGATGCAGTGTGTTGATTGGCAAATTCTACATTGTTAACTTTGCAATATTTCATTTTCCGAACAGGCAATTGGAAATGCTAAAACTACAAGAAATGACAACAGTAGTCGATTTGGAAAATACATAGAGATCGGTTTTAATTGCAGGTATCACGTGATGGGTGCTAATATGAGAACATACCTGTTGGAGAAATCGAGAGTTGTGTTCCAGGTAAGGAAAGCTGCTTTTCCTCACCCACCCTGCCCATGTTCAAAAAAAAATCCCTGTAAATTATCTGCTGACCTTGTCCAGATATATAGGTCTATTTTCTACATGTGCAAGACCGCAACATAAATTGAAAGTGTCTAAACACTGATTTAATTCAAAGAAGTGATCTTCGATGGGGAAATTTATGGACATTAAAATTTTGTACTCGGGACTTATCAGATTTAAAAACTGGAGTTAATAGACCAGCACAAGTTCCAAGTTCCAGATTAAGTTTTTTTTTCCTTTAATAACCTAATCACGCCAAGAGATTTTAAACTAGAATAGGGAATACGGCACTATGTATTCAGCTCTTTGTCCACAATTCCAGTGTAAAATGTGCTGTGCGGGAAATTGCAAATGTGAACCTTGATCCTATATTCTCGCAGTGTAATACCTCAATAGGTTTTTTTTTTAAACATTCATTTCTATTTCTTTTGGGTCACAGTCCACCTGCAGTCAAAAGGACAGATAGGCAACCTGTTGCCATTCTTGTAAACTAATTTCTAGGAGGTGGGTGAAAAATGACTACATTCTCTCTTTTCCATATATCTTGCCTCCACCCCAGGAGGAAGTCTTGTTATTTCAGCTTCCCATGGCGACATGGCTGATATTCGAAGCTCAGAACTATGCCCCGTTACTGTTATCCACACTCTGCTGTTACTTAGATTGCTTTAAAAATCAGAATGCTGAAGATTGGGCATCAGAATTTTGCAAGTCACCACGAAATCTGACTCTATCTCATTTAATTGATCAAAGCTAATGTCTGGGTCAATATCTGATATTCACAAAGTTAAATTCCAGGCTACAGTGTTGGAACAATTTACTTCTAGTGAATTCAGTCATCTGAGCATTATCTTGCATTGATTTTTCATTTTTACTATAATAATTTTTGAAACTTTGCACAGCCCAGTTGTACAAATTGAGTAGTAATTATTTTTAATGATCAATTCATGGAAGAGTAGCCTTCCAGATCCTTGTACCTTTTTTCCTATCCAACAATTCTTAGATGTATTTGGACAGTGCCTCGCACACAAACATGGATCTCGAAAGAGTAATTTAAGTCTAATTATTCAGCACTATGAATGTATACCATGTCAAATCTAAAATGGGAATTAAGATGCACTGCAGGCTTGTATGTATTCAGAATCAAAATTTCAGATCACCTTTTTTGACACTGATTTGAATTGCCTGCCCCCTTTTTAAATAAATTGCTGATCACTGTGTGGGCAGAAATACTTTGTGCTTTAAGAACCACTTATACAGTTTAATAGTTTGAAGCTGCTTAATTCGAGTTCTGTTTGAATAAAAATTGTCGTTTTTAAATAGCTTAGTTAAAACTAGATGATTTAAAAAAAAAATGTATGCTGTTTTTAATCTGATCCATAGTCTGGAGTGAACCCCTTTCTGAAAGCTTGCAAGCAGTCTGCTGGGTGGCATGGTATGTTCTGTATGCTCATGATCTAGATTTTACAAAATCAGATTTTAGACCCTCTGATTTCTAAACACTAGCAATCTATCGTTTCAAACTGACTGCATCTAAAATGTTATACTAACTAAATCCCTATTCTGCTGGTTGTAAAAATCACATGATTTGTTATCCAGAATGGGGGGAAAAATAAGGCACAATTCTAATGGATTGTACACAAACACAGGTAATGTAAAACGTCTGCATTAAAGCAGTAACTCTCATCCAGTAGGGGAAAGTGTTTAGAAATCAGAGGGTCTAAAATCTGATTTTGTAAAATCTAGATCATGAGCATACAGAACATACCATGCCACCCAGCAGACTGCTTGCAAGCTTTCAGAAAGGGGTTCACTCCAGACTATGGATCAGATTAAAAACAGCATACATTTTTAAAATACATATAGGGTCTGATATGGTAGAAATGTATGTACTTTTAGTACACTTTGACTCTGGACAGCTCTCTGCATAGCCTAAATCTTCATTTTATACCTCTTAAAATGTTGCTTTAGAATCATTTCCTACCTTGCTGTATGTCTATGTAAGAACTTTATTAATGTGGGTACCAAGCTGATGATTTTTTTAAAAAAAATTTTGGTTACTTCATTGTGACAATGGAACAAAACTTCAGGAAGTGAGTCATTTAAAATGAGTAATAGAGAAAAGGTTCCTGTTCCTATTTGTGCTAATGTTTTTACTTTTCCAAAATTATTGAGTCTCCTATTGTACAAGTGTGTTTTGCACAGTATCCTGGCTTTGTTTACAAATTAATATATTCCCTCCTAAATGCACATTTCTCCAAGGATCTCATAGTACAGGGCTAGCTAAAATTGGATCATTCTCCAAGGACCCTTTTCTGCAACAGATTGGAGATCCATTAACATACGAAACAGCAGTGACCAACATGGAATATCATTTGTTCATCTAATTAAAAGTTTTGCATATAATCTGTTGCATGAAAATCATTTGTTCAATTTTTCTAATTGGCTCAAGTAACTATTACCTAGAAATTGCATCCTTGAAACATCTGACAGGTTTGTCGGCCCATTTATGCTAGGACCTCATCTGTTCCTTCCCAATATCAGCCCCAAGTCCCTTATTTTGTTGCTCCCCATGGCTGATTCTGCCACACTGCCTTGGCCCTTCTGCCCATTGCTTGCCCAAGGCTTGCTTCTAAACCTAGTCCTGCATAGAGTTCCTGAGTTCCCACTAGCTCTCCGCTTCCTGCTTCAGTCCCAGATCTAGCCTTGTGCTGTTCACTCCATCCCATATGGCCATGTGTTCTATCTTAGGCTATCTCCTGCGTGCTGTCATCCCTTCTGATCCCATGTGCTCATAATTTTGCTTTTTTCTCTTTGCTTTCTTCCCTTATGTTCCCATCTATAATGTTTTAATGTTGCTTTGTTTCTCAGGATGAGGAAGAAAGGAATTATCATATATTCTATCAACTCTGTGCCTCCGCTAATCGGTCTGAATTTTCTGAACTGGATCTTGGTAAGTATTGACTGAGGCACGTGAAGCAGTAATGTAAATTTGTACAGATTTATTTAGTTGTCGAGTATACTAGATTGTAGTCCTGTTATCCTTTGAGGTTGAATATATGCATGCCTTTATAAGACCATATTTTTAAAAAGTGAGAAATGCCTCTGATAGATTATTAAGGAATTGCTGCCTTGTCTATTGCTCTGGTCCCACTTCATTATGGAGGCAATAGAAGTAGAGTTCTTGGTGCTGAGTTGAGCTACCTCTAACTCCCAACAGCTGAGAAGCCATTGTTGGTGTTTGTAAGCCCACTAAAGATTAATGATTGATATGACCCTCCCACAATTGATTTCGGTCTTTTCCTTAATCATTGCAGGGCATTTGCTGTAATTTCTTTCCCTTTCATGTCCCTTTAACCAATAATTGATATTTAGACAATATCACTTGTATCCTACTTAGCCCTTATGTAATGCAATTTGAGGCACGGGGTCATAGAATCAAAGCATTGAAATGGGCCACTTGACCATCAAGTTATGACAATATTTCTGTCCATGAGTTGCCTCGTTCAATCCCACTCTTGATACCCATACTTTTTTTAATATCCTTTCTTTCAGTTATCATTGAGTTCAGAAAACTTGGTGCTGGGATGTTCCCCCCCCCCCCCCCCCCCCTTTTTGGAGCAAAAGTATGAGGTGCCATTTGACATGTAATTTGCATCCTTAACGTGGCATAGTTTTTTGTAATAGTGTTTGTGTTCAAGTGCTTCACAGTAACCATGACCAATAAAATTTTGCCTCCATAAAGCTTTGCAGAGAAAATATATAAGTATGGGCTAGAGCATGATTATCATCAGAAAATATGTAATCTGGGAATTTCTATGCCTGCAGTTGCTCAAATTCCCAACTTTATTGCTGTGTTTTCTTTGCTACTGGAATGAAAGGTCTTTAAGAGGAAAGGTTATACTGGAGACAGATCTCTGTGAAATAGTGGGTTTGTGGTTGCCACCTGCTGGTGAGCCATTGTTTCTTGCAACACTATTGTTACCATGAGCTATACTAAAACTAGAGAAGATTATTGCAGTGTTTAACTTTCACAGAATGTAGTCCAGTTACTTTGGCCATAAATTTAAATTATCTTGTCTTCAGGTAATGCTGAGAATTACTTCTACGTTAATCAAGGAGGTGACATTTATATTGGTGGAACTGATGATCTGGCAGATCTTGAAAAAACTCGGAATGCCTTCTCTATGTTGGGTATGTATAGCCTAATATCCAATGCAACAGAATTTGTACATATCCAGGTTTTCTGAGCTAATTTTTTAATTCTCATTTTATTCCTAAGAGCACTGATTTATGGTTCTCATTTTATATTGAAGTCTAGTTACGTGTTTTGTTCAATAAAATAATTGAAAAATGCTTGTTATGCTTTTTGCATCATTTTAAAATAAGTGTATCTAAACTTCAAGTTTTAATTACAATTAGTAATAAAATAATTTTAGTAATAGAAACTGGAGGCACCCTTTAATTTAGGGGTGCTGCAGACGAGAGAAAAGATGCCCAATTTTTTTTCTAACTTCAATGTAACCTTGAAGTGAATCTACTAAGTAATCTCTTTTTTTGCCCCAATTTTTAAGGACCCAACTTCTCTAATAGCACAACCAATGTGGAGAGTTCATGCTTTCTATTTTCAACCTTGTACAAATTGAAGCACTCAAGCAATGGAGACTTCCTTTCTTTCTATTCTCTCTTCTCTTCCCATTCCCCTAATGCAGGACAAAGTAATAGTAATAAGAAATACTTTACTGAAAAGCAGTTAATGCAGTATTGATTAACCAGGCATTCATCCAGCAAATTATTTAAAGACTCCAAATAGTTGTAGAAAAATTATGGCTTACAGTTCAGTTGAAGTAACTTGAAGTTGTGGAATGTAACTGATCAGGGTTGAATTGTGTAGATTTAAAATGTTCTTGACTTATTTTTGGAAGTTTTATGTTTATAAATTTCCCTTAGGAAATTAAGTTGGGGAGAATCTGAGCTCAGTTTATATGTTTGAAGGTGAGGAAAGGCTTTAGGGTTGAAAAGCTTCTACTGTCTTTATATTTTTGTCTTATTAGTTATGTCTTAAGAGTCAGCTAGTGTCTTTTAATTCTTTGAAAAAAGATGCATTTGTGGGTCCTGTTCTCTTCAGGGTAGTTTTTTTAAAATTAAAAGACACTAGCTGACTCAAGACAAATAATAAGACAAAAATATAAAGACAGTAGAAGCTTTTCAACCCTAAGCCTTTCCTCACCTTCAAACATATAAACTGAGCTCAGATTCTCGTCGGATGGGGGAAACTGTGTGTAATAAAATCGCAAATGTATTCTGTAAGCAATTTGTCAGTAAACATGGTGCTCAGAGGAAATCCTTTCCTTCTCTCCTCTCCTTTTTCTCTCCCTCTTTCCCCTCCACCCAAACCAAGTAAAGCATGTAGATACTGGGGAATGGAATACTTTTCCTCTTTGATATCTGGTGTCAGCACTTAGCATTTCTAGCTTGATAAAGCATGCTAAGGTATATGGTAAAGATCCTCTATTCTGCTCCCAGCAATTTATCTAAGTCCTTCATTCCAAGCTCAGGATATCACCCACAACAGCACTTCCTAAGCTTAGTTGGTAACAACAAAGAATAGATTTCAGAACTTCAAAAACATAGTGTTTACTAAGCAACCATTTTAACTCCATTACATGCAGCTGTCAGTCATACTCATGTCAGAAGGAACAGTCAGAGCTTCCTGTACTGTATTATGGATGCAATATTACATCCACTATTAATTTTTCCATTTTCAACATCTGTCATTATTTCACCGAAGAACTCCCATTAGACACAATTCAGCACTATATAGGCAGAAGCAGTTGTGTCTCAATGATATGGGAGGGAGAACACCGATCTACGTTGCTAACTTTATCTACAGAAGAAAAAAATTAGATCAGTTAAGTAGTTTTTCTGGTCACATCACTGAACAGTGCCCTTTCTCGTACTAGTACTGATATTGGAGAGACTGGTAGTCTGGAAGTATGGTGTTAACTGCCCTTTTACCATTATCACTGGGTTCAAGATTCCCCCTCCAGAATCTTGGTTGTAATGTTGTTCCTGGTTACTGCTGCAGAGAAATCCTTTTTCTCATGTGCGAAAGCCCTCATCACTACTGTAGTTATGACTGCATTTGCCACAAATGAGAAAATTTAATATTTCTTTTTGTGGAAGCTGCTGTTTTATTTTGGACTAAGTAACAAATTAATGAACTTGTGCTGAGCTTGGATGTGATCTGATTTCAATTGATTTTTAACAAGTGATGTTTGTAGCTTTAAGGAAGAATCCAATCCTATTTCAGAAATGTATTCTAATAGTTTCTTCAACAAATACCTTTGCCAGGTACTCTAAACTATATCTAGCCAGCTTGTGGTATTTTTATTTTTCTTCTCACCTTGTGGTGGCAACTTTTTTTTGATAGTGGGGTATTAACTTAATCATGGACAGTTTCCCTGGTACAAAATACTGCTTCAAATGCAGGGCTCTAGTTTGAACTGTTGCTTCTAACTCTTTTCCAGAAGCAAAATATTGCTACACATGTTGCAGCTGATCATTTTTCTGCCCCCGCAACCCCCAAGTACAGTTGCAGTGTGTCCTGGACACTTAGAACATTCTGATTTGAGGAAACCTATTGAAATGTGTTTTATTGAACAAAGGTTTGATATGCTTTTCAATATTTGTAACGTACACGCTCTTGGAAAGCACAAGGCTGAAGAGAAGTATAAAATTACAGAGAGTGTTGTGGAATGCAGGAAATCATTTGCTGCATTTGAAAGATACCGTTCTAAGGTTGAGTGGGTTTCTTATGTTCTCTTTTACTGAATCTCAAGGTTGGAGGTATTCATTACTGCTCTATTACTGAGTTTGCTAAATTATGCTAGACTTGATGAATTGTTTATATAGTTGTCAGTGATCTAGAGGCACTCTACTCTCCATTTACCCCTAGTTCATAAACACTTTTCTCTTTCCTGGTTCATGCTGGCACCTTTTTTGGTTAAAATTAGTGTGCAGACTGTACTGAAATACTCTGGCAGATGGGATTCCATGTACAACAGATTTTTGTCACAATGCAGAACAGCATATATTACAGATTTTTTAAATTCTTAGCGAACCAAGCATCTGGCCCCTTCATAGCGGTGAGATTATAATTCTAAGCATGAGGCTTCTTCCAAATGCCCACAGCAGGTTGAAGCTGGGAGCGATGCTTATTTTAATGCCTCCCTCAGAGTCCAAGATTGTATGTATTTGCATATCTGTATATCCCTGCATGGTACAGTAGTACTCTTATAATTAAACATGCTGTTTAACTTGTGCAGTTGTAGTCTTTGTGATCTCATTATTTCCAGGAAATTGAAGATTCAGCTACAAAAAAATGTTTGCATTTATTATTGGACATTTATTTAATAGCTATGATTGTATGATAATTGACCGTGTGTAACTTAACTAAGGATTTTGAATTCTTACTGTGGTATATAATTTGACAGGTATCTTGACCCTATTTCAAAAGTAATCTAAATTTTGAATATTGATAATTCATTACTGAGGCAATGTGCTTTTTGAAGATGACCAATTGACAATCCCAGATAAGTTAGCTAGTTTTGCAGTTACTGTATCCATTTTTTTTCTATTGCATGTGCATTTAATCAATGTGGGGAAAACTGCTTGATTGACTTTTTTTTAATCCACATTTTCAGGTATCTGTGACTCTTATCAAATGGAAATTTTTCAAATTATAGCTTCTGTTCTTCACCTGGGAAATATAAACTTTGAATCAAATGACCATGATGGTGAAAATAGCTTTGTTAATGTGAGTTGTTACATTTGCAAACTTAGTTTTATGAATGTTCAATTGTCTTCATTTTATCATTCATCTTTTAAACTCTTATTTTGCTCAATGTTTGAACTTGACCTTGTAAAAGGCTTTATCTGGGTGTTTTTTGTTTAACGACTTCAACGAACACCACCAATAACAGATTAACTGGTCTGTCATTTTATTTTGTGAGGCTTTGCAATATGCAAATTGACTACTGTATTTGCCTACATAACTGACATCTACACTTCAAAAAGTAATTGGGTGTGTAGTGATTTGGGATGTCCTGAAGTCAGGCTAAGGCACCTTTTTATAAATGCTAATTCTTTCATTTGAAATTCTGTGCTGTAACAACGGTAATCCAAAAATGGAATGAATTACTCTGATTTGAAATCTTTGCAAGGGGATTCAACCCACCCTTTTAATAAGTAGATTTGCTCATAAAAATTATCTCCTGGGTGTTCTGAACTGTGTGGGTGAATCCAATGTGTCCTTATAGAATCATAGAAGTTTACAACATGGAAACAGGCCCTTCGGCCCAACATGTCCATGTCGCCCAGTTTATACACTAAGCTAGTCCCAATTGCCTGCACTTGGCCCATATCCCTCTATACCCATCTTACCCTAATCCTTCTTTCAAATCAGTTCTTAATGTAATTGTCAACTCATTCAATCTTTTGTAATTGACACACAATCTAGCCTCCCCAGGTGGCTTTGGGACCGTGACCACAAGAAATGTCTGAGCCCAAGGTTGGTTCGATAATATCGTCTACCAAAGCTCTTTTGTTGCTGGTGACTTGCAACAAGGGCTTAAGGCAATGGGAGCAACACACACCCACACCACATCAACACAACATAATCCTATCAGTCCATTCCGATTTTGTCAAAACAAAATTGGAGAGCGCATGTAGGAGATTCAACCCATTATTTTGGTTCAGCAATTTAATTCATGCTGTTCATCCATGTAAAGTCGTGTTTGAGAATAATTGTCTGGCTACCTTGCATTGCAACTCCCCTGTCTGTTGAGTGTAATAATAGCTGAGGTTCTACAATGTCATTTCTGTAGTCTGAATCTTTCTGACTATAGCCTGCCTCGGAGAAGCTTTCCTTTCACAGTGGGGCATCCATCATCCAGTCATGACCCCATACTAACTAATGAAATTGTAGCTCAGCAGAAAAGACTTGTTTTAAAAAAAAATAGAGGAGATTGAGGAAGAATAGAATTGAGAGCAATAAGTGTGAGGGTGAAGTGAATACAAGAAGTGAGGGGCATGGGGAATGCTGAAGATAAGTAGTTTCAGGGAATAAACAAGTGGTGAAAAGTGACAGCGAACAGAGTGGCGGGCCAGTATGCAACACTGGTAATACATTACAGACAATGGAGACAGGAGCATACAGGGTAAGAAATTAATGAGATGTACCAGGCAATGCATTGGATATAAATACTAATTCTATTATAAAGCATCACTTTATAAATTAGATTTTTTTTTCTAATGTGTGTGTGGGGGGGGGGGGGGGGGGGTGAAGAAGAAGAAGAAGAGGAGGAGGAGAGGAGATTCTGTATCCTGTCTTAAATATGTGAAGCGTCACTGTTCAAATGAGATCTAATGAAGTAGCCTTTTTATGGAAAAAAAATGTTTACCATAATTTTAATCCTGGTAAGAAAACTATTTTCTTCCACTTCCAATTTGATTTGAAACTTTGGCTAGACCCAATTTGTTGGTACAACACTTGGCAGTTCATCTTTCTACTAACTGGGTACTTCTGTTCAGTTGTCAAATATGAAGACCCACAAGTAGCATTGGATAACAGGGTCTTTTTAACATCTTGCAATGAAACTCCAGACATAATTGTATGTGGAACAAAGTACGTTTATCATTGAGCAGCAATACCTCTGGTACAAATGGGAACATGAGCATTTTTTTTGTTTTATTTCCTTCTCCCCACCCTCCTTCAAACAGGAAGAGGAACAACTCCATCTTATAGCTCATTTCTCCCCCAGACCATTACACTACGTGCTTGCTTCATTAGTGAACAGCTTCCCCCACTATAAAAAGTAGAATATATTAACTGCTACAATAGATTACACTGTACCCTTAAGTATTCATATTTCATGGCCTGACACAGGAATTGTTGAACATATAATTTTAATAGTTCAGACCCTAAACCTCTTAAATGAATGCTGCAGCTGAGCTTGATTTTAGTATATACTGCCTCTAGCTATATTGAAACCAGACCATAAAGAAACAGTGGACCATTAATCCTGTTTTTGCCACTTTTATCATTTTTTTTTCTTTTACCTAGGTAAACCTTTTACCTATGGAGTAAACCTAAAACTTTCAGAATATCCAAAGTTATCTAATAGTTACAATCTACTATTTGCTCTAAAAGCTGACTAGAATTAAGTCATTGGATAGGTCTTAAGTTCATGAGTTGCAAAAATGGAATGCTATGCATAAGATATTCATCAGTGTTCAGAGCAGTGGGAAGGGATTTTGTTTGTCAAACTCTATTCTGTTTTTTAAAAGTGTATTCCCCTTTAAGAACAGACTGACATGTATTATGCAGCTTAATGGGTTGAGGGCTTTTTTATCCGATTCTTCAATGGAACGCTTTGAAAATGTCTTTTGTTGGAAAAGGATGGAGCACCAAATAGGGTTGGGAGTATGTTACAAATATGGGATTTCTCACACTTGACTAACTTACATTAATTTACACTTGCTAATATTTTTGTTGTAGTTTATGAAAAAGAAACTTAACCTGAATTTGTTTTTTTTTGTAATGGTCTGCAGTCAAGTGATAAACATCTCTATCTATTCTGCAAGTTACTGGGACTGGAGAGAAACCAATTGGCACATTGGCTTTGTCACCGCAAGCTTGTTACATTGAATGAAACCTACATCAAATCAATGACAATTAAACAGGCTGCCTGTTCCAGAGATGCTCTTGCAAAACACATTTATGGCCAACTGTTCAACTGGATTGTGAATCAAATCAATAAAGCTTTAAGATCCTCTTCAAAGCATCATGCCTTCATTGGTGTGTTAGATATTTATGGGTAAGAATGAAAAGCTTTATGCATACCAAATATTTTTAAAAACTGAAACACTGTTGTAATTTAAACTTTTTAAATCATCTTTAGGTTTGAAACTTTTGAAAACAACAGTTTTGAACAGTTTTGCATTAACTATGCAAATGAAAAGCTGCAGCAGCAATTTAACTTGGTAAGATTTCTACAAAGAAACATTTTAAAATCATTTGCTGACATACTCTTAATATTATTTGACCCAGTTGTTTATCTTGACTCTTTTTAAAAGATCTGTTTAATGTACATTTTTTTAATGTGCACTTAGCCGGCAGAGGAAATGGTGCTGTTTGGGCTCTGCATTGATATTTCAGGCATCCAAGGTTACACCCCCAGATGAAGCAGAGTTTAGTTTAAATAGGAGTCTGAGTTTAGAACTGATAAATTTGAATAAGTGTTGGTGGTTAAGAGGACATTAGATGTCTTCTGTGTAATACAAGTGAAAACACAACCCCATAAGTTGTGATGCATGGTGTTGAACAGCAATCTTCCTCACCAATTGAATAAATCAGTCCAAATTTATGGGATAAAAGGTCTCTTTTTAAGCTTTAAGGGTTTTATGTAAAATGCATTTAGGCTGTTTCAACTAAGTAACCAAAGTTTGTGGGCATCTTGCACAAAATTGGCAATGTCATTTGGAGGCCCAAAGGTGGCTGGTGTGAAGTAAGGAAAGAAGCTATTGCAGTACAGAATCCTAAAAATCTCAGCACGAGAGGGCCCTCTCGTGCTATCATGCCTGTGCCAGTGCTCTAACTGGAGTTATTTACTGTGTAATCTCATTTCCCTGCCTTTCCTCTTCTTTTCAAATGCTTAGCCATCTACCTTTTTTAAATGTTATGGTCACTACCTCAATAGCCACTTTACTGTTCTGGTGATCTGAAGCCTATTCCACCTTGTTAGCTATTCACCAACCAGTGAAAACAATCTTTCACTATTTACACACTTTAAAACTTTCTTGGATCCCCTTAACCATCCCTTGAAAATCTTTGAATTTTTTAAATAATTATAACATCTCATTCCTGGTGTCATTCTAGTGAATCGTTTCTGTACCCCTTCTATAGTTGTGATATCCTTCCAATATAAGGGCCCAGAACTGCATGTAATACTCCAACTGTGATCTAATTAATGTACAAATTGAGCATCATGTCTTTACATTAAATGCCCTATTTTTAAAACCTATAATCCCACTATCTTTTCTATCTGTCTTCACTGCTTTTTACAATCTATGTATCTGATCCTGGATGAAACGGGATCCTTTTTTTTTCACTCACTTGCACTCTCTATATGAGAGATCTCAGTTTTCCTCACTTAACTGCATCTGCTACTTTTCTTTCTACCATGCCTTGCACCCCCCCACCCCCATTTTTTGTGTCATCAACAAACTTAGCTGATTTTTTTTCATGCTCATGTCAAAATTATTTAATGGAGAATAAGTGGTACTTCTGAGGCTTGATCAACCACTCTTTCCTGTTTTTAAATCTGTGTATAGCTTTTTGAAGTAATTCCTATATAATTTTAAAGATTTTTTTTTGTTCCTTCAGTAGCTTGTAGAGGAGGGCTGTAGTGGAACATAACTGTAAATGGTCTATGATAAATGGCTGATATCTATTGGCATGGGGAGGGATCAGCAATAGGAAAAGCCATTCGATACCAAAAGTGTCTTTGCATGTTAGGTTGTATAGTCTAACCTTTGCCCATGTGTGTGGAAACCTGTGTATATTTTCCTTCTAGCATGTGTTCAAACTAGAGCAGGAAGAGTACTTGATTGAAGGATTATCATGGACACTTATTGATTACCATGACAATCAACCTTGTATTGATGTCATTGAAGCAAAGCTTGGCATTTTGGATCTTCTAGATGAAGAATGTAGGGTAAGAATTCTACACAGATGTTCTGGAAGTGAAAGACTGTACAATTTTTAGTTTTGATTACACATAAATATAAGAGCAAATACCCTTGACTAATTTTTTCACCAATCTGCAATATTAATGTTGCTATCAAAGGCTTTCCCTGAATTGGACGTATCAGCCTATTTCTGTTGCTCCCCTGACCTAACTTCCAAAATTGTCAGCTGCTTAAATGAAAACCCTGCAGAGACCTGGGGGGGAGAGCAAAGTTGCAAATGCAAAGTTTAATGACAGCAAGAGGGCAGTCAGAAGAGATGAGAACTGTAAAGATGAAAATGAGCTTGAAACAACATGAACACCAAATAGTTAATATTCTGAATGATTATTCCCTCCAACTATTCACAACCAGAGAAACGTGCCTTCCTGAAGCAGCAGTGCTGTCCATGAGACTAGAGTATGAACTCCCTCCCTGTTGGTGGTATTGACCAGAGGAAACATCCCCGTACAACTCCACGGCAAATGGGGGTGAATTGGCCATATGGGAAATCAGGAGGTTTCGCAAGTGCCCCAGTTTCATAGCACTATTATAGGAATCCCCCTTTTTGAGAATCCCAAAAAGTCCTGCCTCCTTTTGGGCCGGCCAGCCAGTCTGCCCCCCGATTGCAAACTGACCCGAGAGTCACTCTGAAGGTGCTTGATCCCTGAAAATCCCACTAAAGGTTTAAATGCATCTGTTACAATATTGCCAAGCTGAACCTTTGCCATAAACTGATTATGTGGATTATACATCAAAAATCTGCAACTGGTGGAAAGCCATTTATGGTTTACTTTTGAAGAATCACATTTCTAAACGTTCTGAATGAGGTTGAAGATCGAAATGGTGATTGTGCATGCTCCTGTTTCAGCATGGTCCAGGGAACTGAAATAAAGCTGCTTTATTTAAAAGTATGAGTGGTGATGGAGAAGACTAGTTTATTTTGTTAATTATCATTTTATAGATGTTGCAAGGATGTAAGAATTTATCAAATGAAAAGATCCCCAATATGATTAAAGTTTGTAATCCTTCATGTATAGCTGGTTTAGTAACAAGTGTTAATCCCTGTTATAGTTGCTGCTACCTGTCTAGTATACATTAATAATTGTGTTGGTCTACATAGGCTTAATTTTTTTTCAAATTTCAGATGCCTAAAGGAACAGATGAGAAGTGGGCTCAAAAGCTGTATGACAGACACCTGCATTCAAGTTATCACTTTCGGAAACCCAGGATGTCAAATTCTGCATTTATTATTCTTCATTTTGCTGATGATGTAGGTGGTGGTTTAGTTTTAACTTCTATAACTAAGCCTAATTATTGTATTCAGTTAGTTTCTTGTCACAATCAATTGGATTAAAATGCAGAAAATAACATTTTCAGGAGTTAGGAAATGAAAGAAACTGAAGGGCACAGTAAATTCTGTGACGTTCCAGACTCTAAACTTAAAAAAGCTTAAATTTCAAATTTAGTGTGTAGCTATTTAACACTAAATTTAGATGGTGTCAGCTTTGTTTTTGATGGGTGAGTTTACACCATAAAACTAGTGATTTTGACACTAAATTCAGTTTGAGACAATGCTGTTTCAGTAGGAGTGGTGTAATGATGTTTTGGGCAGTGTACAGTGTGCTTTGTGCATTTAGTTATACTTATCTAGTGTCAATGTGAAGCATTCCCAAGTTATCAAAAGTGGGGAAACTCTTCAATTTGCTTGGTTTGACATTCTTCACCTCCTTGAAACATTTATTGGTATCCAGCAGCAAAATAACTTCCCTAGACTGAGAGCCCTTGCTTTTCATCAGTGAAAATATGATGTAGGCTATAAATCAAGAGCCATAAAGTGACTGACTGAATGAATATAGATATGTCATTGGCTAAGAAAGATTTAAAGATTGTGAAGTTTATGTATTGTCTTCAGGTGCTGTACCAGTGTGAAGGATTTTTAGAGAAAAATAGAGACACTGTTTATGAAGAGCCAATTAACATTCTGAAAGCAAGCAAGGTAAGTTCTTTTAATTTGGTTTGGAGAAGCTGTATTGTCATGTTATGTTAGTTCTGTTGGGTCTGTATGGTAGTGTTCATCAAGGGGGTGGGGGTCAAATATTCTGTAATTATTGTAATAACTTTTGAAAATTTCAAGGATTGTCTGTCATTGGAGCTTTTAAAATTCTCAAGCAATTACAAAAAAACTACAGTAGTCTGAAGGTTACCTTTTTGGATGCCATCAGATGTGTTCCAAGTTAGATATTGGTTCTAGAATGATTACTTTTTTTTCTGTAGGTTATATATTTTTTCTTAGTTTAGTATCGGACATTGTGGAAGCTGATAAGTAGACAATGTAAAATAAACATTTTATAATTCACTTTGGAAACTATCAATTTGAGCATTTTCATACAATTACATTGTGATTACCTGAAACTTCCTGCTTACATTTGACTTACCACATGAGAACACCTGATGTGGCTGTAATGAAGCTGCATATGACATGCTTTTCCTCAGATTTTGTATAATTGATGAAATATGGCAAGCAGATTAAGTGGTGGGTCTCTGATTTCTGTTTAGGAAGCATGAAATCATACAAATTACACTGCAAAACAAGGTCAGTTGGTCCATCATGCACGTGCTAGATCTTCAGCTAAAGCCATCTATTCTAATCCCATTTCTTGGTCCTTTCCTTATATCCTTTTATACACCTTTTTTAAATACTTACCAAGTTCCTTCTAAATATTAAGGTTTCTTCTTCAATAGTCACTGTGTTAAAGAATTCCAAGTTCTGATAACCCTCTGTTTAAAATATTTCTTGTGATCATCACTGGCCCTTTTACTGATTCTTCAACCAGTGAAAACAATCTCGCTAATCAAACCTTGCATAATTTTGAAAACCACTATGCGATCTTTCTTTATTTCATTGGAAGGGAGGGATAGTTTTTCAAGCTTTTCTTCAGAACTATAACTTCACATTCCTGGTATCATCATTCTAGTCTATCTTCACTATTCTTACTATAATGTGCCTAGAGTTGCATACAATACCCCAAAGTATTGTACAAGTTCAACATTGGCTCCTTTCCTTTTTATATTCAATGACCCATTATAAAACCCATAATCCAATTTTCTTTTTTAATGGTCTTTTTGTACCTCCATTTCCACCTTTTTTAAAGATCTATAACTGCAATCTTAGATCTTTTCCCCCACTTTAATTATTTGGATTATACTTTCTATTATTTAGGATATAATTTTCAAATATTAGTTCAGATTTATTTTCATTGAACTGCATTTTCCTTCTATCTGCTTCCTCTGTTTATCCTCCTGTATTCTTTCTCAGTTTGTCATGCCCATAATTTGGTAACTGCAGCAAACTTTGATATTCCTTTGTCCTTTTTATGTAATTGGAAAATACCAAAGGTCCCATGACAGATTCTGGGGTACATTACTTCTCCTATTCTGCCAATCTGAAAAGCATCCATTACCAAGATTCAGTTCAGTTGATCAAATGTGATCTGTTGTTTCCAAATCTGTGCTAACTGTTCCTAATTAGCCCAGGTTCATTGATTTCATGTGTGGTGGTCTATAATGTACTATTTTTTACCTTGACCCAAACAGATAAAGTCTGAGCTCAATCAATAAAACATTTCCTTTCTACAGCTGTAATCATGTCTAATAATGCCGCCACTTCTCCTTTTTGCTCCTTCTCTAGCTTTTGGGAATATTTTAAATTGGCTGACGTTTTTATCAGGGCTACATCACATGTCTCTAGTCTAATTAGTGTCTCTAGTTTCCTAACTTCTAATGCTGTGCTCATTTGCACATAAACAATGCAAATTTAACTTTATAATCTGTACCCATTTTTTAAATGTGATATCCTTCTTAACCTCTATCTGTCCTAATTTATGTCTCCTGAGCTTACTATTTTCAGCTGCTTTTCCTCTACGCTTATTAGGCTCCAACACTTGTCTCTCTAGTTTAAATCATTTCCCCCTCTATTATCTCTTATCCTGGCACCTGGGAAGCAATACATCACTCAACTACTGGTCGAGACTGCAGAAAAGATCATTTATCCTTTTATTGATAGAATTCCCATAGTTACTACCTGGCTTTTCTTTCCACAATCACATTATTTTGCCTTTCTCTCCCCACCCCCCCCCCCCCCAACCCCTCCACCTGCCAAAAAAAAATAGCCACTTACTCTACAGTGCAGTGATGCTTGCAAACATCAGTATAAAGTACTTATTTGACTATTTTGAACTCGTTTCCTGCATTGCCTTTACACAAGTTGTGTCTCTTCTGCTCCCCCACCCCCTTTTCCACTAAGGTGACTTACTTTCCTTCCTCTGCCTCATTCTTCCTCTCCTAACTATGGGGTGACCACCTTGGAATTCAGGAATCCTTCCGCTTCTCTTTTTTATAGTATGGATGTTTTGAACTCTTAAGCTTGAACGAGTCTACATGGACACACTTCCTGCACGGTGGTCTTTCTCGGCAGCCTCAGCTTCCAGAAATTCCCAAGTAATGCAAGTTTAGATTGATACTGGCATTGCCTGTGGTGTGCCACTAATTATTTACTAGTTAACGCCTAATCTTGATCTTTGGTTTTGTACTAGAGATTGATGGATCAGTGGAACTCACTCACCACCAAACTCTGTCTTAAGCTGTGTTCCTACAGCTGGAACGATTCTTACAGCAAGTGTTATTACCTTGGTTACCCAGTTGCTTCTGTCAGATTTGACAGTAAACATTGTGATCTTTTTCTGTTCTGCAGAAAAAATGTGTGTGTGTGTGTGTCTTTAAATGTATATTTAATGGCTGGTTAGTTTTATCAATAGATCTAGACACAACTTATTTACATACTTTCTGTCCTTATTCTCTTCATGCAAATCTTGATGAAATTATTCAGAAGGTAACTTTAACATTTTTGCTTGCTGTTTGCATGATCACTTTTTCATTTAACTTTTATCCCTGCTAACTGGATATCCTTGGGTAGCGGAGTTTCATGGACTAGGTTCCAGACTACCTAAACGAAATTGGATGTGACTTATTCCTGTATTAATGAAGCCCTTCTCGACTGCAGCGCTCTACAGATTCTGTGAAATCTAACCAAATACTTTTTACCATGTGCAGATTGGGTACCTCTATTTCATAATTTCAACTTTTAAACTCATTCATCTAGCAATCAGTTAAATTCAGGAAGAAACAGTAAACTTGCCTATCACAACAAGGAAAGCCACAGCCCAATTTTGTCTCCACAGCTTTGACAACATTCTGAAATAGGTAATATTTTAATCAGTTTCACATGGCTCAGCATATATACTACTGAGCCCAATGGGAACTTAGCCATTTACAAATGACAAAATAAAATTTGGATCACTCTATTCAAAATTTGCATTGGGGTCAAGGCCCGTTTTAACTTTGACTTGAAAACCATACACTCAAACATAAGATCTTTTAAATTGTGTAATTGGGGTCTTAAGTAGACTTGAGCTTGCTTTAACTACACATTTTGGGGATCTTGTTCTTTCACAACTGCTAAGAACATGAATGTTTCACGGTGGTGATTTTCAGTATAGATGTGTTTTAATTGAGGAATTAAATATGGATTGAAATATTTATAATTGTAAGGGAACCTGCCTCCCCTAGGGCTACACATGACTCCAGATCTATACTGTGGTTGATTCTTGATACCCTCAGGGCAACTAGGATGGGAAATAAATATTGGCTTGCCAATATCTCTTGCATCCTAAAAATAAATATTTTTTTAAAAATGACTGCATGGCAGGGGAGGAGGAGGAGGAGGAGGGAGGACACAGTAAAGGGAGGTGACCAAAGTTAGTCTCTGTAGGTTTTCAGGTGGCTTTTGAGGATGGTGGCAAAGCAGAGGGTTTAGGGAGACTGAGTACATGGACATGATAACTGAAGTTTGTGTTAACAATACTGGAGAGATGGGAGGATGTAGGCTGGGACATGGGGCTGGAGGGGTTTGCAGAAATGGGGTGGAGCAAAGTCATGGGATTTGTGGATCATGGGAGATTCTGAAGCTTATCCAGGCAATGGCCAATAGGTGGTAAGCTGGGTTTAGTATGGGAAAGGATGCTTTCAGGGAGTTCTGGATGAGTTGAAGCTTGTGTAGGGTGGAGCATGGGAGACTGATGAGAATGTTGGAGAAGTCTGAAGTTGAGATGATTTAAGGCATAGCTGAGGGTTTGTGTGGGTATGATGCACTTGGCAACAGACAATATTGTGGAAGTAGAAATAGGCAGTCTGACTGTTGGTTCAGGTTTGAAGCTTGATTTCAGGACAGACAGGACACAGTTTTTCCATCTGAATTCTGCTTGAGCAAATAGCTGGGAAGGGGGATGGAACCAGGCTAAGTTGCAAATTGATGGGAGCTGAATGCCATGATATTGTCAATGTAGAGCTGGAGAAAGTTCCAGCTTATTCATGATTTGGTGCTGGACAGAATAGTGGCAAATCGGTATCATTTAGCAATTTTTGAATGCTGGTCTGATGTTTATGGATAATAGGCAGAATGTAGATGTTTAAGTGAAGGCCCAGGAGGAAAAGCCATTGCAGGAAATATATCTGTTGGAATATCAGAATGGAACTATGATAGGATGGTGATATGGAGGTGGATCACAGAAGAGATGGTAGAGAATGATGAAGTTGACTGTATTGCAGTTTGAGGGATAACATTGCAGTCACATTGGATGTCATTGGTGATTTAACCAGTGATCTCATTACTGTGAATGGGCCAAGAAATAAATTGAAGAGATTCAAACCCAATGGCTGGTGATGACTGTGGATTTTGTCCCTCCACAGCTGTGTGGTTGAGATTTGGGAATTCAGTGTGGGGGATCAAACTAACTGCTTTAATGCTGGCTCATAAATGGGGTTTGCCACAGTTGTCCAAGATGTAGTTTGTGTTGTCATGAAATGATTAGAATTATGCCCAAGAAGACTCAATGTTGGGATCTCTTCATCTTGTGTGTTTTTAAAGTCTGAGTTGATTGCTGAGCTTTTCCACGACAAGGAAGCTGTTTCTGCAGGAAGAGGTCAGGTCTCCAATGTAACTTTGAAGTCTTTAAGAAAAGCTTTACCAGCAACAAGTGAGCACAAGAAAACCGTGGGATATCAGGTAACTTAAACAAAAGCATTGTTTTCCAAAACTACAAACCACAATGTGAATTTTCAAAGCTGTCTCTACAACTGAATAGTTATGAAGTGTAGTTTAACGAACATTTGCATTTTTTTTCAAGAGCAAAAGTGATGCCCCTAAAAAAAAAAGTTTACTTTCAATGGGGATTGTTTGACTTAATTTGTGTTTCACAAATAGAATGAAAATTAACATAATTTTATGGTGATGCCATCCAGGAGTGGGATAAACATAAAAATATGCAAAGTATTACTTTCCCAAAGATTTTTAAAAGTTGGATTTCCACTGATTTTGGCTATATATAATCTAATGTTAAAATTGAGTATCTCTCAGCATATTGATAGATGACCTAAAAATTGCAATAACCTAGTATGAAATTCTTATCACTACAGAAATCTTTCCCCAAACTTTATAGCAAAAATTAAAACATTGCACTGTGGCCAGGGTGCCTAATATTTATATGTTTTAAAAAAAACATCAAATCTACAGCTATTGCAGTCCATCTCAAGTGCTCCACTAGCACAGAGAAAGCTAAGAGGAGATTTGAGATTTTTTAAAAGTATTATGGGGTTGGATGGGGTAAATAGGGAAATATTCCTTCTCGTTGGGGAGTTGGTGACAAATCGTCATTATGTGAGGAGGAAGGTTAGGAGGATTTTTCTTTACACAGGGCTGTTACAGCATAGAATGCTTTGCCCCAGGGAATAGTTGAGGTAGAGACCATTTAATTTAAGGGAAAAGTGGATAAATATTTGAAGCCGAGGAAGATATAAGACAATGGGGAGAGAGCAGTGGGTGTGATTTTAGTTTTGCATTGTGCTAGCAAAGAACTGATGGGCTGAATGCCCCTCCCCCCACCCCCCCACCCCCCCCCAGCTTCTATGCTGTAAACATCTATAGAAATTTGGATCTTTTGCTTCCCACCCAGCTCTGCTCCTTCGTGGGGAGATGCCATACCTATGCTTGGTGCTGCAAAGTTGAAATTGGAACCTCCTGGGGTGGGGCAATTGAACAATGCACTTCCATATTTTATGTAGCATGTTGTTGATCTAGTATGCAGCATCACTCTTGCCTACTGAAAACTGTTAAATTAAAAATGAGTGCTTTTAAGAATTAACTGTTTGTATTTAAGTTGATAGTCAACTACTTCATTGCAACATTTAGCATTTGTGTGTGTTTTCAAGTTACTAATTAACGAATGATAAACATTATTCTCTACAGTTTAGAGCTTCACTCAATCTACTAATGGAGGCTTTGAATTTGACAACTCCTCACTACGTCCGCTGCCTTAAGCCAAATGATACAAAGCAACCATTCTCGTGAGTAAATCTGGACCTGTTGCTTTTAATGTTAAGTATGGATACATTTGTAAGTATCTCCTAAAATGGTGTCAAGTAAAAGTAACCACTGCAGATGGGTAAAACATGCAATAACATTTAATTTTACCAGTTAAAAAAAACTGGAAAAAGTGGCTAAAATGCTTGTCCAACTGCACAAAGATGTCAGTCTGCAAGGGAAAATGCATAGTCCATTTCAGCCCCATTCCCATTCCCTTTCCTCATAACGTCTCAAATTTTCCCTTTTCAAATATATATTTATCCACTTTTTAAAAAAAAAACTAATGGATTCTGCTTCCATCACTGTTCCATAGCCTAACAATTCTCAGCATTTTTTTTAAAAAATGCTTTCTCCTGACCTCTCCCTTTTGTTCTTTTGATAGTTATGCTCTCTTGTTACTGATTCAATGACCAGTGAAAATACTTTATCCCCATTCACTTCATCAAAACCCCTCAATTTTGAACACTTCCATCAGATCTTAAATCCTTTCACCTCTCTACTTCGCTTCATTAAACCCATCTCAAAACCCATCTTTTGACCAGGCTTTTGTTCACTGTTAATCTCCGCCCCTATGGCTTGCCTTCCATTTGTGAAACCATCTGAGATGTTTTTTTTTATTAAAGGTGCTATATAAATGCAAGATGGTGATGACAACAGCAAAATTGGGAAAGTATTTCACTGTTGCTGCTCATGTACTTTGAGGACTTTTTGACACAAAGGGAGGCTACAACATCAGTGTCTTAACAGTCATTATTGTACATGTATCTAATATAACCTAGTTCTATTTTCTTTGGAGGGGAGAAGTTCTTTTCAAGAACTGCAATGATCCCGCGATTATATATTTACACTTAAAATTGAGTGTTGACTTTAAACACTGGAATTATGCAGATGTATGAATTTCCAACTCTGGGCTGGGGGGCGATGAAGACACGTGAGAATCAGCGATCAATTTTATTAGCGGGCAAGTATTTATCCTATCCTGTTAAAGAAAGATAACTGTAAAGCTGCTAGTATGTCCCATTTCCTAGCTATACCCCATTTTGGTTTAGAATCCTTTTTTTAAAAACAGTAATGAGCAGGGAACTGGTTGTACTACTCACTTGTAATATTGAATGGAAGGCAGAAACCAGTAATTGACACTAAGGTTTGGATTGAGCTGATGGATGATCAGCTCTAAAATACTGGAAATGGAAAAGTGGTACAGTAGACTCCATCGAGTTTTTAGTATTTGAATTCTGTGCTCAATTTGTAATTTTTGGCTACTGATCATGTAATATCTTAAAATTTCTGCTACAGGTTTAATCCAAAGAGAATGGTACAGCAATTAAGAGCCTGTGGTGTTCTTGAGACAATCCGTCTCAGTGCTGCTGGATATCCATCTAGGTGTGTGTGCGTTGAAAATGGTTCAGAAGTTTGACCCAACTCTGTGTTGGGTTTCTTTTATTTTTTTGTCTTGTGAGATTCAAATTATTCTTGTAGGTGAGCTCTAGCCCTCTGTGCCCCAGAGAGTGCTTTCACTTGTCCTGATATCTAGCCAAATTCATAGTGTGCTCAGGGATTGAGCATTCTTCTGTGTTTCAGCTGCTGGTTTTATCTTATGCCTTCAAGTCATGCTCATTTTTGGAAGGTGGCAGATTAACACTACACACCCACAAACCATGATTTGGCCTTTAACTATCAAACCAATTTATTAAATAAACAAGTGAGGAGGAGGAGTAGTAGTAGTAACACTAAATGTATTATAGTAGTTAAGCTTAGCTGCTCCTTGTGTGTGTTTTTTTAAAAAAATCAGCTGCTGTGTTAAACTATGAACTTAATATCCTTAACAGCAGTTGTCTTTTTCTTTTGCTCGTAGTTTACGCATGCTATTTGGTATGATCATCTCTCTAAAGGCTCCAGACAAGCTTTGATTCAATAATAAATAACTTCAAAAAATGAGAGCAAGCAGAGATAGAGAGCTGAGTTCAAAAACCAAACTGCCATTCAAACATGCATTGAATAAATCTCACAAGATATTTCTATATGAATGGAATGGCTTCCCCTGACCATGTACACCAGCCACAGATGAATCTACCAAAATCTGTAACGTGTAAATTGAACTGGGATATAATTTGAGAAGTTGGAATTTAATCCCTTGTGTACAATAACAGAATTTAAAAAAACAGTATTTTGCTAAACCTTTGACTAAAATACTTTTTTGTCCCCATCCTGATCCCTGGCAGACAAAAAAAACCTTGTTTGAAGGCAGTCTGAAAACATTATGCATATTCTGCTGGTGGCAACATAGACTGGGAAAGGCACTGCTGGTGGAAATTCATTTTGAAGCCAGCAAAAACCCTTCATACTTTGCAAACTATTACTGTTGAAATCTGTGAAGTCTTTATCAATCTATGCTGGGCTGAATTGCTATGTTTTGCCATTTCCATTGGTCTGAAGAAGTGATTTTGCTTCATGGTACATTATGGAAAATAAAGCTTCTTAGCTGTGAATGTTGCAGTCTTAAACTTGAAGCATTTTGGTGAATTTTCAGAAACCTGTGCCACCTTTCCCTAAAACTGAACTTTAAAAAAAAAAATCAAACTTTTCAACAATAGCGTCCACTGCTTTCAATACTAAAATTTTGAGTGATTTGTCTGGTTCCATTTGGCTGTTTTGTAAGTAATTAATTTGGAGTGGACCATTTTGGTTGTCTCAAATCATTTGGCCATTTTGTAAGTTTTACAAAAATCATTATTGTGGCTGTTACAAATGTTAGTATGGGTAATGCTGACAACTATTTGAGTTTGACGGATATTTCCTATGTTAACAAATGTAGCTATTGGTAGGGTGAGCCCAAGGATCGTAATTTTCTTTGACCATTCCAATGCAGGAGGAAATACAAAATTGGAAATATCTTTAAAGTAGCTGGAGTGCTTCTCTGAGATGGGAGGAAAAATTGGCAGATAGGTTCCTAAACTAAGAGCAATGTAGACCGGCATGCTACCTGTTCACAGGACATTATCAGGCCCATTGGCTGAAAAATGGTGTATGATGTGAAGGGTGCAAAAGGTAATTGGTACTTTTCTTAAAAAAAAAATTAAATGCTCAACTCGAAGCCAAATTTGAGCAATTTTATTAGACCTCAAGAAGAGAAAGGAGACACTTAAATTTAATCCCAATTTCAATATAACCATGGATCAGGCAAAAAGGCTGAGAACAGAATATAATCATTACTAAATAATGAAGTGGATTGTACCTTTTTTTTCTAATATTAGGAAGCTTGTGCATGATCACCAATGAGTTGCAGCGCACACTTTAGTCGTGATGAAAAGGAGAAAGGTTATGATTACCATGGCAAATCAAGTAATGAGATGGTTTTTGGATGTAGGAGCACAGTTCTATAAAACTCACTTGATGGGCTGAATGACATGTTTCTGTGCTATAATCTGATTCTATAATAGATTGACTTTTATGCTGAAGTTGACTAATGCTCAGTTTTGTTTTTCAGATGGACCTATGTAGATTTTTTTAGCCGCTACAGAGTTTTGATGAGAAAAAATGACATTCATGTAAACAAGAAACAGAGCTGTAAAAATGTGTTGGAAAATCTAATCAAGGTAAAAAAAAAAATCAATTCTGTGCAGTATTTTTGACTTAAAGGGCAAAGTTGCTGTGGGGTAGAGGGGAGGGTGCCCTTCATATTGAAAGGACCCTTGAGTCTTGATCAGAATGTTTATTGGAATATGTTTATTTTTGATATTTGATTTACAGATTTACCTTGCATATTTAATTCACAGGATTTGGTATTTTTGCTGTGTACAAAAATACTGTAATGAAAATATACAGTTGGAACTGAAGCAATTTCTTTAATTCATATTATATTCTGATACCCCATTAACTATTGGAGGTTGGGATTTTCAAATCTTCATATATCCACATTCCCTGGTGCTAGCTTGTGAATCAGCCCTGTTGCAGATGTTTTCAGAAATCACAGGTTTGGGAGGGGGGTGGTGATGGGGAATGGAAACTGCTGCTCCTCCCTTACTGCTACCAGTTTGTATTTTAACACAATGGCATTTCTCCTACCCAACTGCTTTCTGCAAGAGGATCTCGTGAATCATGAAATGCGCATTGTGCTTGTGGGTATGTAGTATTTTTGTGCCTCTTCAGCTTTAATTTATAACTATAATTCTGTCGCTGCCCATGGAATTAAGACAGATTTCACTGGCAAGTGAGCAAAGCTCATATCTAACTTTACTATTTACATTATTCAGCTTTTGTTAGTTGCTTTGTCCAGATATCTCTTGGCCTTAGCAGCAGAGGAGCAATTATACTTGGAGTATTCAATTTGTTTATCATTATATAGGTAACATTTGATCCATTGATTAGCCAGATGTAAAGAGATAACCAGGAAGGAAACACAATCTCAAAGGCCATTCCTTATGTAGATAGGAGTGGATTCTGAAGGGTGTTTTTTAAATGCTAGAAGTCCCTGTGATGCATAGATTCAATTATTGTGGTTGAAGGCTATCAAAGCCATGGGGGTAAGAAATTCATTGTAGGCTAGGAACAGTTTTCTTCCTATGTGCAGATCCTAAAATTCATATGCTGAAAAAGAATTTTTAATGTTACCTGCAGTGTTGTGTTCTCAAATAGTCAACTACCTTAATTTGGCAAGATTAATTCTTTGCAGCATGGCTCTTAAGTTGATTCATCCTCCTGGAAAGATTAATAACTGTTTTCAAAGTACCCAATGGTAAAGTTATTAACTTTTTAAACTCACTACTGAAAATTTAACATAAGGTTTGCTTTCTATGATCTATAACATCCTAGATATTCCAACATACGGTTATGAATATTGGTTGTTTTGTCTCCAAACTTTTTGCTGCATTTCTGGCCTGCTTTTTTTCTCCCCCCACCCCTCCCTGCTTCTGATTTACATAATGCCCCTGGTATACTTCTGTGACATGACAAGATTTTAGGCTCCATAAATTATTTTAAGTCAGCTGAGTGGTTGTAGATCTAAATGCATAGAATTTTTCTCTTCCAGCTTTGATCTTTGTAAGGTTGGCTATAAGCTATACAGAGGGTCAGGGTTGAATTTCCTTTTAATTTCAGAAAGGATTTTAAGTGTCTTGATTTAGGTCTCTGAAATATTGAGGTATGGGATATTGTAGTCATAAGCAGGCTATTTAACTTGGACAGTGAATGAATTAATGAGCCTCAAATGAGTTAAGAGATTAGAAGGAATTATTTCCCCATAAGAGTGGAACAGACTCGCAGCAAAAGTTGTTAATCCCATTAAACTTTTTTAAAACAAAAACTGGATAAACAAAAGTTTGAAAATGAATTTTAAAAAAAAAGCTATTCTTGATTTATGCATGCTGGGATTATGGAATTCTCTGAAAGCTACTGGTCAGGTTGACTGTTGCAAGTTGTAAAGTTTCAATGCTCTGAAGTTTCACTCTGTTACCTATGGAGGAGCGCAAAGGATTGGGCAAATGTCAGAACTTTTCTGCTGGAAATTAAATAAATTATCGTCCTTGATGGAATCAGATTATATTTGGTCTGTGGAAGGAACAGCTTTGGTGGCTTCTCATTCCATGCTTTGCTTTCTCGAGTCTGAAATCAGCTCCTACCATACACAAAACTCTGCCAACCATTTTGGATGGAGAATGTATTTTCTCTGGGCCCAATGTGCTTAACTTTATATTTTTTAAAAATTTAAAGAATGCACCGTGGTAAGGCACAACACTCAAACCTTTTTTGTTGATTTTAGGTGTTCCATCACCTGTTTCAATAGTACCCTTTGCATGTCTAGTTTGCCAGCCTTGCCCTGGTAGTCCTTAGTAACTAATCCCAGTTGCAGCAATTGAAACTCCAGCTGCTTGGTACCTGAGTATTCAGTCCATATTTTCTAGGTTCAATCTTTTTATTTAAAAAGTTTTAATCTCACTTCATTATGGACAATCTCTGCAGTTCATTTTGCAGCATCATAAATTGGCCTTTCCTATTTCCCCATAAGACAGCCATACTTGCATTTGTGGGAGACATGGATGGATATAGGTTTAAGTAAAATAATTTTAAAATTGTGATATCCAGTAAAATACATTTTGTTCAGATGTAGCATTTCATCTGACTAATTACTTCTAGTCTGCAGATTCTAGTAGGACTTTATAAATATTTAACACACTTGAATGAAGTTCAAGTTTTAGCTGATAAACATAAGTGTCATACTCCAAAATAGCCATACTGTTAGGTCATTTTGATTTGATTATTACATCGAAACTACAGCACAGAAACAGGTCATTCAGTCCAACTGGCCTCTGCCAGTATTAATACTCCACATGAGCCTCCTCCCTCCATACTTCATCTAACCCTATCAGGATACCCTTCTATTCCTTTCTCCCTCATGTGCTTATCTAGCTAATTTCAGGTCACTTTCTTCCTATTTACATTCAACTTTTTTTTTTAAAAAATCCTTTCTCTACAGTACCACAACCAGCACTGTGTGCTGACATGTTTTAATGTGCCATTTCAATTTTTAGTTGAAATGTTACTTTTGGTGGGTATATTGTTACTATAGAAAATCATCACTCCCAAACAATAGAGGCCACGCTTTAATTTAGATTTGTAATTCATGGTGAAATTGGCAAAGCAATAATGAGATGGAGCACTAATCAAAAGTAAAATACTGCAGGTGCTGGAAATCTGAAATGAAAACAGAAAATGCTAGAAATACTCAGTCAGGCAGCATCTGTGGAGAAGTTAAAGTCTCAGGTTGTGACCCATCGTCGGGGTCATCGACCTGAAACGTTAACTCTGTGTCTGGATTTAAAAAGTGGGAGCAGGAAGTCTGGCTTTTTTTTTTGAAAAAAAACGTTGCCACTTAATTGAGGGGCAAAAAAGGGAACTAACAAAGAGCGGAATTTTCTGAATTACATTTACTTAGAAATTGTCCCAATCTTGCCATGGGAACTTCCCCTCAAATTCCCTGCGGGGCTCATTTGCCTATGTCAGAACGTAAAAACTGACATAAAACAAGTGCCAATTAAATACCAAGAGGGGAAATACATCAGGCTGCTATTTTCTGCCATGGAACATTCTACTCAAATTTGAGTGTTATGTTGTATTTTATATCCGTATTAAAATCAAATGACATTCCTTAGCTAGTCCACTTAATTGGTCCAGATCCCCGTCAAATGCTATCTTTTTGATATGTTACCCACATGACTATGCAAGAACTACCCTCCTGCGTATCTGTTGTAAATGATGTCAACAGCAGGAGACCCAGAATGTACCATTGTAAAATGAAATAGTCACAGTTGCCAAAACTTGAGTTTTTTCCCCCCACTGTAATGTCTGAATACACACACTCTTACTGTCAGTCATTTCTGTTCTTTGCAGTTTAATTTGGATATTCTAGGATTGAAATGGAGGATTAAAATTCCAGCAGGACCTACATTTAACCTACTGGAACTCCCTTCACCTACAGGCATAAACATCAAAGTACTGCCAAAAACAACCATGATTACAACATAGAATATTAAAGCAATCAGTTGGTATTTCCTGAGGCATTAAAAATGTACATTACATTTCATCAATTGATATTTATGGTTGTGGAAACACAATAGTTTGAAGTGGGGGTGGAATATAAAGCTTAAAAGAAATGCAGATAGAGTCAGCTGAGCTTTGGGCAATCTGGTTACCGGAATCTTCTTTAAATGTAAAATTAAAGGCTGATCTAGTCCTCAAAAATTTGTGTTCAAACAATGTAAGATAAGAGACTGAGGCTGCAGGGTTGAAACAGTTTTTAAAATGAATCCTGCCCCCAGTAACCCGAAGTCCCAGCAACTGAAAATGGGAAAATGGCCCAAAGATGTATTTCCCATCTCTGCACAAGTTTAAGCATCTTTTGTGTTCCTGCAGAGCCTTGCATGTCTGCACAATGTGTAGACTGGACCCTTTTTTGAAGCCGTTTTAAATTCCACAATTAAGTTATTATATTTTTCAAACTGCTGTTTTAGTGTGTGATATTACGGAGATTAATGCTCAAGCATTGAGTGTGTTATGGGGCGACCCTAGAAATAACTGATTTTTTTTCCTCCAACAACAGCTGAAAAGGCACTCCACTCAAAGTGGACAATTAGCAGCTATGCTTGAGATTTATCCTATTTTTCTCTGTTGTGATATTGATTCATTTGCAAATATCCAGCTTGTACTGCCGTGTTGACTGACCTAGTGCTTAAAGGTCCCCCAATCCAACTTGCTTGTTTTCATTGTAATGTGTTCAGGATCCTCAGCCCAAGCATTGCACGTGCAGAATTGCAAGAGGGAAATATTACACTGACTGACCCTATCCTTTTTTATGCAAGGACATACATAAGGTTTAGATTTTTACTTATTGATATCGGGATTTATGATCTGCACATATGAAAATAGTAAATCATGATTTGGGAAATTTTTTTGTAGGAGGGTAACAATAACTGCTTTTTAAGGAATTCTTTATTATCCACAGGAAGAAAACAAATATCAATTTGGAAAGACCAAGATCTTCTTTTGTGCAGGACAAGTAGCTTATCTAGAAAAGCTCCGTGCACATAAACTACGAGCTGCCTGCATAATGGTACAAAAGATGATGAGAGGTTGGCTTCAAAGGAAAAAATATCAGCAAATATACAAAGCCGTTATAATCATACAGAAATATACCCGAAGGTTCCTTGCAAAACAGTAAGTATAGTCATATGTCACGACACACCGCAAACTAACATTATTCGCATTGCACGGTGAGGCAACTTACTCGGTTAATGTTTGCTGTTGGTGACTCAAACTAATCTTTCCAAGAAAGATGTGACTCAGATGTTTGCTCCAATAACCTATCATACAAGGGACCCTCATTTGTACACTTGTTTTTAACATTAATACTAAGTGCATGTACATAACTAGGTGAAACATGATTTGAAAATAACTGTCGCTTATCACCACACATCCTTCTTTGACTGGCACGGTGAGCTGAATCATGCCAGTTAGTTCTTCAGATTGAAAGTTTCATTACCGTAGCATTTTTAAAAATTGAACAATATACAGTTTGGGCCATCCCTCCAGCACATATATATTTAATGACCTTTTTAGAAGATTCACTTACGTCACCAATGTAATGGCAGCCTCAAGCAGAATCTTGTAAGCCAATTTGCTACAAGTCATTCACCTTGCTATGCTGTAGTATGTTGACTTGGAGCTTGTACGTGTGAAGAGCGCACAAATGTAATTTTATTTGTTTTTTAGACTAGTTGAACATTTAAGACTGACGAGGGCTGCCATAGTTATACAGAAACAATATCGAATGTTGGCTGTGAGGAAGCTGTATGTACTCATCCGTACAGCAGCAATTACTATTCAAGCTTATGCAAAAGGCATGGCTACAAGACATATGTATCATAAGGCAAGTCTTTGAGGAAAATGTTTGTCTGATCAGCTTCAGTAAATGTTGAGATTCTTAATTTTGCAAATGATTTATTTCGATATCTTGTGGATAACTTCTGCCATTGTGCTGATCTTGAGTTCTACTCATCTCACTGAAGGCAATGTTTGAAAACCTTACCTTAATTTCCAGAGATAATACTCATAGAAAAAGCTAAAATCAAATTATAATTAATATAATAAATGGAACAGTCCACCATTCTTTCATGGCCCCAATGTTTTGTCAATTTTTTTTTGTCCTTTCTGAAGATGCACTGCAGCAAGAATCAGTAACAGCAAACTTCCAGTACATCATCCAAATGACCATTTTGTCATGAGTCTGGGCAGTAAGGGTCATCAGGGTATTCAAGTGGGGAGGGCATCACTGACAACCCTGATCCTCACTAAATACCCATATACAGGTTAGTGATCAGCAGAAACACCACCTGGTTGTTTTTTGATCTGCCTCACTAGTTCAGGAACTCTGAGTCCAATTGTAGTATCCCAACTGCTGCTCTGGCTGAGATCAGATACAGTTTAAAAATTGAACCTAGGACTTTCTGATCAATGTGGGTTAGTGCTACACCAGGTGGAACCTTTACCCACCAGGCCATTGAAGGACTGGTAATGTGTGGCTTAAGTCAAGTGATTCATGCAAGTATTGGGCACTAACATTGTAACTTTGAGGAAAATCTTACCAATAAGATTTTCTTAGGTGCAGGTGTGGCTGTGGTAGCACTCTCACCACCTGAGTCAGAAGGTTGTAGGTTCAAGTCCCACTCCAGAGACTTGAGCACAAAATGCAGGCTGACACTACTGAGGGATTGCTCTGATGTCAGAGGTGCCATCTTTTGGATGAGATGTTAAACTGAGGCCCCATCTGCCCCCTTGGGTGGACATCAGATGCCATGGTACTATTTCGAAGAAGAGCAGGGGAGTGCTCCCCAGTGTCCTGGCCAATGTTTATCCTTCAACCAACATTTAAAAAAAAAACCCAGATTATCTGGCCGTTATCACTGCCATTTGTGGGACCTTGTGCACAAATTGGCTGCCATGTTTCCTACATTACTACAGTGACTACACCTAAAGTGTCTCATTGGCCGTAAGATGTTTTGGGATAGCCTAAGGCCATGAAAGGTGCTATAGAAATGCAAGTCTTTCTTTCAGTACCCTCAAACTCACCTGTTTTAGAGGCACAAAAGGTTTTCAACAGTATTGTCCAACTGTGATTTCCTTTATACCAATGTAAGCTTGTGGGTGAAGGGCAGAAAGGTGGGAGCAGGGGGAGAGGGAGGAAATCTGATCACTACTGAAGTAGGTAATTGTTTAGTATTACTAAAGAGGCATACATCTATTTTTAATTAGATGGTTCAGGAGCAGAAGGCAACTATCCTACAGAAACATGTACGAGGATGGCTAGCCTTTTTGAGATATCAAAGAATTCGTCATGCAGTTATCTACTTGCAGTGTTGTTACCGGCGCATGTTGGCATATCGTCAACTTAAGAAGCTGAAGTTTGAAGCCCGCTCAGTTGAGCACTACAAAAAACTGAACAAAGGAATGGAAAACAAGATCTTGCAGTTGCAGTGCAAAGTGAATGATCAGGTAATGTGAAAAACTTTAAAGTTGAATAATCCAAGCTTGTAAAATGCTCCACTGCTGCATATTTAGGCAGCAGAGGACATGAGTGATGGGCAGATGGGGCATAGTGCAAGATAGGATATGCACAGTTGCACTTTGGGCCAGTCATTATGAAATATGGACAAAGACCACAGCCAGCCTATCAAGTTATAGTGTGCCTCTTTGCCTTCTGCCAAAACCAACTACTAATCAAAATCATCCTGGAGGGCACGATCAACGCTAGCTCCTCTCTTCCACAACTAGCCAGCCACCTCCTCAAACCCTTTACTTCTGCCTTCTCCACTTTTCATTTCCAATATCCAAATCAGAGTTCATGGATTTCTTAGTCTCCAAGATTATTCAGGCAGCAGTCGCCACTGTTTCCACTCTATTCTCTCCCAGACCTTTTCCCAGTCTCTCAGCAACTCCAGCCCCAATTCCTCATCACTTTAGTTTTTCCATTTCTTTCCCCCACGCCCCCCATCTTTTGTTTGTGGCAAAAGAATCCCAATCTTTCCAGACTCCATAACTAACTTTTCATTCCTTGTTTCATTACAGTGAACATAAAATTACCCATCTTAAAGGGAATAAGAGCAAGTAAATTACCCAAACGGAGCTTAAAATTTACATTTTATGAACAAACAATCTGCCATATTTGGATTACAAATGTTTTATTGCTGATTTCCGCAGTAGAAGTCCAACTTCTTAGACAAAGGTTCAAATGAGGCAGACAGATGGGGCAAAAATTCATTGATACAAGGGTCCCATTTAGGTTTGGCACCTGGCCAGTTTTTCACCAACTCAGCCTGGTTATGAACTTGTTGCTAATTGGTGATTTTAATCAGCTCAAAATGATTTAAAAACAGTCACTGTTAGTCAGTTAAAACTGTCAATAACAGTGACAATTTTTAAACAAAGCTTTTGAAGCTAGTTGAAACTGTCACTTGGCAGCCATTTCAAAAACCCAGCTAAACTGGCAAACAGGCTTCTGCCAAGCTTAGCTCTAGCTGAAATTAGTCTGGGCAGTCTTGATTCAGTTCCTAGTGGGCGAGTCCAGAATACATTCCTGCTAAAATTTGTCACTAAATTGCTCATGAAGAATAAGGCTGCCAAAGATGGCTGATAGGGGAGCGCTGAAATGATCGAGACAGCAGAGTGCGCTTCATCCTGTACTGTATGCAATGTGGACGTTTATGCAAAAATTAACATTTTATTCTGAATGCACATGGACAGTTGGGATGTAAAACATCTTGTAATGGCCCAGATCTTTGCTTCAGAGACTACTGGATTAACAAAATTGCAAACTGTAATGACAGAGTGCCTTGGGTTCACATTGATAACCTTTGCATTCTGACTTGTTTTATATTTGAATAAAAATTTTAAACTAGTACTTGTATAGCAAACTTTTTTGTTACATTGCAAATGTGTTCTGAACGGTTGGGCTGTAACATTTGTATTTTATCACTCATTCTGAAATGCCCATTAATGTAGGACCCTCTTGATAAAAGGGAAATGGAGGATTGGAGTTGATGAAATTATGTATTTGGTGAGTCACTGTACTCATCCAATTCTTTGACTCTGACACTCAGCTGTTGTGACGCTGACCACTGATGCCAGTTAGCATTTGATATGTTTGTGGTTCACCAAACTGCTGATCTAGGCTGGTTTCTTTCTTGTACATGATTGCTATTTAATAGTTTGGTACTGACTGAGCTCATTCCATTTCCAGTTCACAATCCAATTTTTTGAGTTCACACAGATAGCCTAATCCATTGTCTGAAACTAACATGTGCATTTATATCTTGTCCTTGATATCCATTATCAAACCAGAGCTTATAAGTGTACAAACACTATAAATCCATTGCATGAATCAATCTTGTATATATGCATGTGTACATAACATAATCCTGATATCAAAGGCAGACATAACCTTGGCCTAGAAAGTCTACAGGACAACTGTCTCCATGATTCCATAACTAGTCCCAGCCTTTCTGTCCTGTTTGAGTTCAACAGGCTTCAATCACTAATAAAAACAAATTGGAAATACACAGCAGGTCAGTCCACATCTAAAGAGCAGACAGCTTATGATATTTGGTATGTTCCCTTCTATACACACAACTTCATAATCTCTTTTTTCTCTCTTTACAGATGTTGACTGACTTGTGTATTTCTAGAATTTTGTTTTTTTCAGATTTCCAGCATTTGTAGTTTTTCCTTTCATTTTAATTCAATCTCTAAGATGGATTCAAACGATAAATTGACATGTTTTGATTTAAGGACCACTAATAACTGATCGATGTTTCAAATGATCTGTCTTAATCTTTCCCTCTGTTATAACTTGTCATATCCTAAATTTTTGACTGATGTACATAGAAATGTTGATACTCCCAAATATGAAGTCTGACAACTGGGGGGTAATTTTAACCCCCATGAATGGCTGGGTTGGGGGCGAGTGGGAGTTGAAAATAGTTTTTTTTTGGTTCGAGACCACAACCTGGCTCCACTTCTGGGTTTAATGTGGGCGCATAAAAGTACAAGCATTCCCATTGGGAATGCAAAGTTTGAAAATGTTGTGGTTGCGACCCCAATAAAAACTATCTTCAACTCCCACCCGCCCCCAACCCATCCGTTGGGGGTTAAAATTACCCCCCCTGATGTGAGCTGGTAAAATAACATCTCATTTTGTAAATTTATTTTCAGAGTAAAGAGAACAAAGTGCTGGTACAACAAATGACTGCACTTAAAGCTTCTCACAAAAATGAGGTGGAGAAATTTAAGAACGAAATGGAACGCCTCCAGTCTAGAGCTGAAGAAACTAAAGTCTTGAATCTGCAGCAACAAATCATAAAACTCCAAGGGGAACAAGAGAGAGCACACAAAGACAGAAGCAATGCAGAAATTAGAGCTTCTCGAGACCTAACTCAATTGAAAGAAGTAGGATTGTATATAGTTTAATCCTTTTTATGCTCTACAATTTTTCCATAGGTTATTCTTGTACATCCCATAGAATTCCTATGGTTTTTAAAAAAAAAATTAAGCAGTTAGCCATAGATTTGCACTTATAGTTCAGCAGATGTCTGGGTTTTAGTAAGTTGATTTAAAAGGGCTATTTGATTTCTATTATGGTATCTAAGAACTCTGGAAAGCTCTTTTATACTAGTCTATTAAGAGAATAGTATTAATTGAACCAAAATGCAATCAGTCTTTCTATTCATTATTCATTCCTATCCCTGTTTCTAAGTCTTTTACCTGGTGAATTGTTGTGAAGGAAATGTTGATCTGTAGAACTGATTCATGTAATTAAAAGTTAATGGTGCTTTTTGCACCGTTACATATGCACGCTCAGATGAAATAAGATGGGCTAAAATTAATAGTTGTTTAAACAAAAACTCAGCTTTTTAAATTTATTCATAGGATATGGGTAATACTTGTAAGGTCAAATTTATTGGCTAGCCTTAGTTGCCTCAGGTAGTGGTGGTGATGGTTGACCTTTTATGTACTTCATAGGAATTGTTTGACAATTAAATGGGTTGCTAGGCCACTTCAAAGGACATTAACCATGTAGTGTGGGACTGTAGTTGTGAGCAGGGCAGATTGGATCGGGTATTAGTGAACCATTTGGGATTTTACAAGAATCTGGTAGTTTTTATGAATTTCCCTGGTGCCAGCCCACAAACTCAGATTTGTTGAATTCAGATTCACAACTTGCTATTGAACTAAGTAACTACAATACTATTGTACCCCACTCCAGTGAATCAAATTTTTTTTTAAAAGTTCCCTTACTGCCATTTTAATATGGTTTGATTATTGACTCTTATCCTCAAGAATGAGAACTGAGCAGTTGGTGTGACAATACTGTGGCAAATGTTTTTGAAAGGGTTAAAAAAGACTATACAAAAACCTTGAAGCTGACAGGTGATTTAATGTTAGCAATATAAAATCAGTGTTTCCTTTTCAGCTTTCCAGTCATGTTCCCCAGTAAGGTAAATTTGTATGAAGTGATGGTGTCAGTCTGTAGCAGCAGATTGGTCTCCAAATCTATTGACGAAACCCACAACATTCTAGCCTATTAAGTCTGAAGAGGCATCTTTCAAAGTCTAAAGATAAATGGCCCAAATAGTTAAGTAAACTATTAAATTTAATATTTTTTGGTGTGCAACTAGTTTACTGCAGCTTTATTTTAAATGTTGGCTTGCACATTATCTTTTTAAAAAAAAAATGTATGCATAACTTTTACACTGAACAATGCTAGTATGGTTACTCAAAAGCTTTGACAAAATTGCCACTTGAACAACATTACAAGAAATAAGAAAACAAATGTGAATTCTGATCAAAGTCTTGATGCCAAAAAACTGCAGTGTAGAGGAATGAGGTAACTGATTTTGTTTTAAGGCTGTAGGAAGCTTAGTTCTTAGTTACTGGACTAAGCCAGAGAATGTGAGATTAAATCGCACCATGGCAGTTTGAGAATTAAAATTCAGTTTTTTGGTATCGGTAAAAATAACCATGAGACTGTTGGATTGTCATAAAAACTCAACTGGTTCGCTAATGTCCTTTTTTTAAGAGAAGAAAACTTGCCGTCCTTACCGGTCTGGCCTATATGACTCCAATCCCACACCATGATTGACTCTCTTCTATGCGCTCCGAAGTGGTGTATTCAGTATCAAAGCTTGGGGCAACTAGGGATGGGCAATAAGTGCAGGCTTTGCCATTGCCACCCTCATCCGGAGAATGAATATTTTTTTTAAAAAATAGATTAAATTCATTAACAGAACAATGTAATGCTCAAAGGAGGAAGAACCAGCCCCAATTCAATTGTAAAGGGCAGCAATTTGGTGATTGCTGCAGTGCTCCACACTTGTAGCAATTACTTTTTTCCCCCTTTTTGATTATAATTGGAAAATAAGGAAGATTGTCCATTTGGGGTATTAAATCTAATTGCATCAGCTATAGATATACTAATTTTCAATAACAATGATTTTGTGCAGTTAAAATTTACTTTTTGCCCAGGGTCTAGCTCTGAATAATATTCCAGAAGCAAAAAAATGGAGGTTAGCCTCTTGAATATGAAAACACTGTTCTTAAAATTGAACTTGACTGCTGAAGTCAGAATCCCTTAAGGGTGGAGAATGTTAATTGATCCCAGTCTCAAACTTTTGGCAGCAGTGCAAATGTACCCTAAAATATGTTCCTCTATTTTGACAGCTCTACAGTGAAGCTTATGCTGCTCAAACTCTGTAGGTTGTTTTATTTTGTCAAATCCCTGGGTGACTGTACAGTTTTGATTGTGCATGTAAAGTCCTGAGATTTGAGCAAGCATTATGCTTAATTTTTTTTCATTTGCAAGTGTGCATTCACACTGTGAGGCTGTATGAGTCCCATTTGTTCTGGAAATATCACTCCTGTATCAAATTTATAAATTGCAGCTATTGCTTTGTGACTAGCTTTTCGATGTTTCAGACAATATAAAAGCTTTTATTTCATTTGTTTTCAGTGTCTTGTTCTTCTTGAAAAGGAGAAAATTGAGCTAAGTGATGAAAAAGAAGCACTTAACAAATACATTTTGGAGCAGTCAAAGATTATTGAAGGTATTTTTTTTAAAACAAGGTTTTTAAAATTCATTGGCATTCCTTTTTGTCATACTTTACTGGCAGATTTAAATCCATGCACCATTTTGTGTTATAAATACCAACATTTGCATTAAGATCTGTATACTTGACATAAATGGAGTGTGACACCAAGTGGACCTGAGCACTGAAAAAATCAGCACAAAAATATGAATTGTTTCTTGGTTAAGATTGTGAAGCATGAAACTAGAAAAGGACATTGAGCCCATGTATGTTCCTTCCACAGATTATGTACATTTTAACCAATGCATACTCCCCCACATCTATATAATCTCTTAAAAGAAAAGTTCTGTATAAATAGTCATCCCAAAGATAGAGCAAACTTAGCTGGCGGCTCTGCACCAATGACAGGTGCACTCCTGAATATATCCCATTCCCAAAAAAGTATGAGATTCCCACACACAGTGCATTGTGGCCAGATGCTTCCTTGAAAATTCTATGAGGAAGCTGTGGAATAGCTGGTGGTTACTTGCTCATTAAGTGAGGCTGGGGCAGTGATGCAGCAGAGCTGCTCTTTGCATGTTTTAAATGGGGGCAATCAGAAGCTACTTTTTAATTTCTAGCTGTGTGGGGAGCATTCTGCCACTTAATTGCTTTTCTGTCACTTTTGGAAATGAAATAAAATTGAGTTCATCAGCCAATGTGGGTTTAAATTGAGTGCACCTTTAAAGACTCATACACTTGTGTTTGGTTTGGTCAGCAAAAGCTAATATTACAAATTCACTCTTTCTAAATAGTTTGTGAACCTCAATACTATGCATTCAAAAATATTCTAGTGGGTAAATGCACTGTTTGGTAATGAGCAATACAGGCCTAGAAGGTACCAGGTTTGAATACTGGTTTGTGTTGATCTTGACTAGGAGTGGGGACACCACTGTTTTCCTTGGTGACCCTCTGCTAAAGGGGGCAAATGAGGAAAATCAGCTAGGGCTCTTGCTCCTGATTTACTATCCTGTAACCTCTGCTGGAAAGTGAACATGTGTGGGAGATAGGCTGTTCTACACAAGGGGAGACCATCAACAGTCACTAGATTCTCATGACAAACATCACTTAGTAGCAAAGAGCTACTGGCCCCCATAAAACTATGTCCCAGTATTAGTTGTTTTTTGAAGGGAGGGGAAAAAAATGGAATTTAACAAAAGAAACTTTTTAGTGCTTTTTTTTAAAAAAAAAGTGCAATATTCAATACTAAGTGTGTAGACTTTTATTTAAAGATGCATGTTCATCAAACGGTTTGCTTTAATAGCCACACAAAATTGAAGGGTTGCATTTCATCCAAACACTTTTTTATAGAAGTTTTGAGCGCTGCCATTTTAAGACATTCCCTTCTCCTGCACCTTACTCTCCTTTCCCAACCCCCACCCCCCCCAAAAAAAATCAATGCAGTGAGCATGTAGACAAAATAAGCTTTTTTTTGTGTTAAAGAACAAATTGCCCTGAAGGTGGCATCAAAGAGTTATCAGTTTCAGGCTGAATTTGAGAGAGAGCGATCCCACTACCAGAACCTTGTGAAAGAATTCTCCCGCCTAGAACAAAGATATGAAAATCTGAAAGATGAAATGACCTTCCTTAAGGTAATTTTAGCTTCGTTTTGTGTAAGCTTATTGTAAATATTTGGAGCAAAAAACACTTTTTAGTTGAACATACCAGATAAACAATAGATATCTAGACTGGTATGCTCCAAGACTATTTAAGAATCTTGATTTTTTTATGATCAATGGGAATGTTAGTTTATCTTAATCTGTAACAAAATTTCATGTGTAAATAATTAGTCTTACACAGCCGCAAGAGCAATTTTGTCTGTGTATTTGGTGGCAATATACCCAATATTTTATAACTTTTAAATATTCAGAACTTCAATGAGTAAAAACAATTACCAGATTCTGTGATGGGGCACTACCACAAACTAATGCTGCAATTATACTGCATTTCTTGCTTTACTATAATGAGTTTTTCACCCTGTAACAATGTAAAATAAGCAGCTTAACTGATCCTTTCTGTTGGGTGTGAGCCCACCTGGAAGCAATAGTTTGACCTACTTTGGCTTTGCACTTGTACAAAATCAACTTTAAACTTAAAGGCTTCAGAGTCTGCTGGACTTCCTATGTTTTGATAATAGATAATCTTTTCTCTCACCAAGAACATAGTGGTTCCTTATGTTCTGAAAGCAATGACTTGTACTGGGGTATTTTTTAGCATTTTGATACTCGTGGACAGAGCTTTGGCAGGCTGTTTGACTGAGGATTATCCAGCACAGCTGCCTCCTATTCCCTAAATACACTTTTCTTTGGCAGAGTCACTTGGAGACCAAGAGTAGAAACCTAAGCCAACTTTTTTCTGCTCTACTAGCCTAGGGACTGTGATCTCCTCTTTCCTCTATGGGGTAGATTTTTTTTTCTTTGAATTTGTTTATTCAGAAGCATTATCATGCATTCTCTCAAATATATTTAATTTTGATGCATTCCTGGAACAAATTATTTTAATGAAAGATGAACCAAAGTCATTTCTCTGGGTTTAATTATTAGAAACCATTTACTATGTTGAAAATGAAGTTTAGGAAATCTCACTTCAGAATTTAAGGTGACCAACTTTTTTTAACGTTAGCAAGCTCCAGATTATACAATAAATCTGTCCAATATTTGAGTTGTCAGTTATAGTCTCTTTGGAAGAAGCAGAAGATATCGAGCAGGAGCTGGACATAAGAAAATGCCTTTCTTTTGTAGTCAATGCTAATTTCCCCCAGGGAAATGTAAACTGTTACTATATGCAAGGTAATTTTAACCTAACCCGCTTGCTGTGAAACTGGTGGGATCAGATGGGCCAGCCATTATATACCCTGCCCAATTTAAAATCAAGATGAGCAAAAACTTCCTTCAACTCCAACATCAAGACCAAAACCATTGTGTTCGGCTGCCACCAAAAACACCACCTCGGTGCTGGACTCCATCTGCTGCCTTCGGGGACCACTTAGGTTGAGCCCAATAGTGCACAACTTCAGTGATCTGTTTAACCTGAGCTGTGTTTTCTAGCTACCACTATCTATTGCCCGCCTCCACCCAATTTCACTTCTGCTGCCGAAACCTTCCTCCACATCTTTATCAACGGTTCTTGTATCACTTTCGGTGTACAAATGAGTCACTTTTTTTTGTTTAGGTTCCCTTTATTCCCCAATTTTTTTTACATCAATGTTCTCTTGCTGTATCTACTACCTGCTCCAATATCTTTAGTTCTCCATTGCTTTGCTTTCTTTGTTTGCTGCCAATATATACTTCATTCTTGCTTTCAAAAGATTGTCAACATTCTTTTACTACTCCCAATTTTTGAAGCATCTTGAGTATAATTTGAAAATCTGTTTTTAGAAATATATTTTTCTTGTATGGTCCTGCTATCTTCTCCTGCACGTGCGATATACTTATTGCCCTACTGCCTTTTCAAAAAAAAAACTGTTGGTCTAACTATGCCTTTTTAAGTTCCTTGTTTTCCTGATTTCTAACTATTAAACTTTATCCCCCTCTATTCACCCAGGTTTTTTGGGGTGCAGTCTTCCTTGGTTTTTTTAAATTGACAGCAAACTGGCTTTAATCTTTGCAGATAGTTGTAACGAGTCTGTATTACTAGCAGCTCTTTACCTGTACTTCATTACTTATCCCTGGCTTGAATCAAATTGATCCAGTATTTTAAAGTATTGTTAGCATGTGCTATTATCATTTATGACTCCGCATGCTTAATTTTTAAAATAATTAAATGAAATGAGAGATGCCGAGACATATAGCATTATTAAGGTATTGTACATACTTTTACAGTTTTACAGAATTGTCCAGATGTAGAAGTGACGACTTGAATTCTAAATGTCTGAATTGTAAAGCTTTTTGCTATAATGTTGAGCTGTCTCCATAAGTCTCATCCACTACTTACAAATCATTAGCTATGAGTTAGTTCTCAAGATCTGCACAGTAACAAATTTGATTATAGCACTATTACCCTTCATTGAGGATAAATGGTAACAATGAAGCATTATATAATCTACCATTTATTGTGTATTTTAAATCAAATACAGATTCCTTTCTAGCTGGCTGTTCACGTGTGAACTATGGAAACATATGTAAAGAACATCCTTGAGATACTTGGCATTTTGCTGGATTATCTCTTTGATAAGCTTTGAAAAAATATATTTTTTAATGTTACTGCAGTGTAGAGTACAAAGTGAACAAATGAGCCTACAGTAATATTTCAAAATGTTTACTAGTATCAAGAGCTTGAAAACGAGAACAAGAAACTAAAGAATGAGTTGGATCAGCTAAGGAAAGAAGTTGGTAATACTGCTGCAAATGACACCAGAGAACAAAACGATGCTAGTTGCAATCTGCTGAACCAGCTAAAAGCAGCCACTGAAGAGACTGAAATACTTAAAGAGAAACAGATTTGGCTAAAATCTCAGCTCCTTATGGCAGGAAAGGAGATTGATGCTTTGAAAAACAAGGTAAGTGGTGTACTTTTGATGCCGTAAAAAAGAAATTCTATGCCAGAGCTCAATCAGATGCTTTTTAGCATCTTTTGGGTTCAGCTAAACCCAAAATAATTCCTAGAATATTCTCCAGGGATGCCTAACAGTTTGCTTTTGACTTGTTGACAATCATTTTTAGATACAATGGAAAAAGTTGCTGGTGCCAGAACTACAAGCAGATCCTCTTGTGAGCAGACATTTCATGCCATTGGCCACTGCTTCTGAAATGATTCCATATTTATATTCAAAGTCCAATTGCATGATTTTCCTTTTGGGCACTTTTCCCTTGCGACCACTTCTTTTAGATATTTTAAACTGAACTTTGTATGAGGAAAATGTATACGGCTGATATTTAAATTGAGTGCTTCAAATAAGTGCATACTTCAGTTGTACATTTTTAAACTATTGCATTTCTCTCATTCTGTGTAGGTCTCTTGTGCTATGGCATACATTAACATTTTGAAACACTAGATCAATGTGGTTTTGTAGCATATAAGCTCCATTAAAAGTTTGGAACAGGCAAAATGTTGATGTACCAACATGTTATGACTTGGCAGTTGTAGTATGTGGATTTACATCTCTAACTTTCCATGTAGTTAAATCCCAAATCTAACTTGTGCTATCTGGGAGAAATTAGGTATTTTGCCCTATTATAGAAAATCTGAGTTCATTTCATCCCTTTGATTGTTTCTGAAGTGGCTTTTGTTTAGCAGCTCCTCAACACTGCAAAGATATACAACTTTGGAATTGTGTGTATGAAACTGATGCATTTTCAAGCTTCCTCAGGCATAACTTCAATATCTGAGCACTTGTTTTGTGATCTTATGTACTATAAACCTTGTAAAGATTTTTATCAGCAAGGTGTCTTAATATTGATAGCTGTATTTGGGTAACAAGTCTTCATTTGTGGAATGGGCTGGTTAGCAACCATTGTAGTCTGAAAATACTACCAATTTATAGGAACATACAAGGAATTTATATTATGGATGGGAAATGCATACACAATAGACCTTGATGTGGAGATGCCGGTGATGGACTGGGGTTGACAATTTTTCACATCGTTCACCTGACGAAGGAGGTAGCCTCCGAAAGCTTGTGAATTTAAAATAAAATTGCTGGACTATAACTTGGTGTTGTAAAATTGTTTACAATAGACCTTGACGCATTTGTTGTGCACTTAGATTTGGCTTCAAAATCAAACTGTAACCCTTTTAGGTAATTCCAATTTTTATACAAGTTTCTAATTTATTGCCCTAAAGTAAGATTGAGATGTACTGAGGCATGGAATATTCATTTTTGTTCTACAATAATTGTCGCACAATTTTTCATTAAGTTTGAAGAACTCTGCTAAATGCACTGGAGATTTCTGATGCGTTTAATTAACTTTACAGTATCTCCCAAAGGTTGAATTCCAATTTTCAGAAGCTCAGTGTAGGGATTTTTTTGGCTTATTTAAATGGGACAACCTCAAACAGCAACAATAGAATTAAGGACTTGGGTATTTACAATCCTTTTGTAAATTGGGGCATTATTGATCTAGGATTATTGTGCCAATGTCAATTGGGCAAATTCATATTAACATTACTAAGATTTTGTTTTTGCAATTAGTTGATGTATGAGCATGCAAAACAATCAAATTGGTCTAGTGGCAAGATCTCAGTTCCCTGTTTGTTTGGAGTTGAGTTTTGGAATTTTTAAAAAAGACCTTTTTTGCTTTTCTATATAGTTTTATAGTAGTCACTCATTTTATATAATATACTAATGTTAGTTACCTATTTACATATTGAATCCCTTGCTCATTATATCCATTTTTTGGAATATCAATTGGATAAAGTTATTTCAGCATAGATATTTCACAAAGGTCATTTTTTAATGACTCACTCACCTTGGTGTGAATTTTTATATTCTTCAAAATGAAGGATGTCTGCCCTGGAAATTTTGGGCACCCATTGTCAGCATGGAGCATTTCCAGGTTAGGAATAGCATATAAAAACAAAATGCTGGAAACTCTCAGCAGGTCAGGCAGCATCTCAAGCAAAAGAGATAATGTTTTAGGTCAATGACCTTTCATCAGAACAGAAGATGTTGGAGATGGACAGCATTTAAGCAAGTGTGGGAGGGAAGGGAGAAAAGAGGAGAGGGAGGAAGGGGGAAAAGGAGAGACAAGAAAAGGACAAATGGGAGAGGCCTGTGATGAGGTGGAGGACAGGAGTGATTAAGTGACAAAAGTTATGAAGGTGCAAGAGACAAATCTAGGAACAAGCAATGGGTCTAGAGGAGATGTAAATAGTTACAGCAGGATAGCAAAGGTGGGGGGGAAGCATGGAAAATCTGACACAGCAGACTTCCATGGCCCAGGAAAAAGGCAGGTAGACCCCAGTGGTGGGGACCATCCCACCGGCCATGGACCGACAGGAGATCCCCCACCCCAAATTCCAGCCCACACCACTTCCACTTTCTTCTGTCCTCTGTTATCAGGACCTGCTGTCGGAGAGAAAATGGGAGCAGCAGTTAAGTTGTTTAATGCAATGTTTAGGCCAGAAGGCTGTAAAGTACACAGAATAAAGATGAGGTTGTTATCAGCTAATTAAGCTTCTGACCAAAAATGAAGGGTTTGTTGGGGGTACAGTTTTGGTGTAGTTTATCTTTTTTAATCTAGTCATAGTATACAAGAAGTTTAAAAATCTAGCTACAGCTGAAATCTTCTACCAAGCTTAATACTATGCAGAATTTTCAAGTTTTGCTTGGTTGTCTGCAAAGCTTGTGGGAGGAATGAAGATACTTTTCAACAAACATGCCGAAGTTTGTTCACTTATGTTGTTGCACAAATCCGGAAAGTCCCAGTATCTCTTTTGGAGATAATTTAAAAAGCTACAACTGTTCAAACTGAGTCAATTAGGTACTTTGAAGAGAATAGCTCAAGCCAGTTTCAGCTCCCAGAGTGGTAGGAAATACAAGAAAAGAAACAGTTAATAAAAGCAAAATCTAGAGCGGGAGGGATGAAGAGTTGAAATAATGAAACCACAGTGCATCTTTAAAATGTTGATGCACACACAATTGTGCCCATATTATAGTGGTTCTCTATTGATGGGGAATTTGTAAACACTGGTATCAGTTTTGTTTCAAGAGGCAATTGTACCTTGTAAGTCCAATGACTTAATGGGATAAATAAGTTTTATTAGGTATTTGAGGCTTAAGTCAAAATACCATAGGTAGTAAAAAGATGTTGCCTTTTTGCGCAGTCCTTTTCAATTGTCTACAATGGCTACATATTCTGCAGTTAATGGAGTATTTTTGGTTTACAGGCTACTATGGCAGATCTATTTGGATTACCTAAAGATGGAAATAAAATGTCTGAGGAGGATCTCCGATGTGCTTATGATGCTGTTCGTGTGGCCAACAAGTGAGTGAATGGGAACTTGGAGCAGAAGCAGATTCATAATTGTAATTGAGGACAACACTTGTTTGAAATGTGACAATTTCATGTTTTTTTTTTTCCTTCCGTTTTCTTCAGGTAGGTGTAGTTAAACTGACCCGTAGGGCACATGCAGCCCCAGGCAACTCATCTTATTTGCATTCATTTACTACTTGCTGGTTTGTCCAAGAATCATAGCATCATACAATCATACAGCACAGGAGGCCATTCAGCCCATTGTGCCTGTGTCGGTTCTTGGAAAAAGCTATCTGATTAGTCCCACAGCCCTACATATTTTTTTCTTTTCAAATATTTATCCAATTCCCTTTTGACAGTTACTATTGAATCTACTTCCACCACCCTTTCAGGTAATACATTCCAGATCATAACTTGCTGTTTTTTTTTAAAAAATTCCTAATCTCCTCCCCCTCTGCTTTTTCCAATTATCGTAAATGTGTCCCGGTAACCAACCCTTCTGCTAGTGGAAACAGTTTCTCCTTACTTGCTCTTTTTAAAAAAAAAACTTCATAATTTTGAACACCTCTTAAATCTATCCTCCTCCTGTTTGAGTCTTGTAGAAAGCACTGGTGGATCGTAATTCTGATGATCTGTTAATATCTGCAGCATGAGGGATGCAAATTAATGGGAATGTGGATTTAACTGTGTGGAGCCCTGAGGCTCCATGTCACTCGCCCATGAAGACACATAGATTGGAAATTCAAGCTTTGAGGCTTCTTGCTGGGGCAAAGTTGCACAGATACCATACATGCTCCAATTTCTTGCCCTAATCTAGTGTGTTTCTTCACATACTGCATGTGTTCTTATCCAATCTTAGTTTAGTTCTGGAGAAATCAAATGCTTAATTATAATTTTTGGTTATAACATAATTGAGACTGCACCACAAGTGACCACCTGCTCCCATGCTATATAAAGCTTCTCACCTGTGTGTGAGACCAGTTTCTTCCCCTCTCTCTTCCCCCCCCCCCCCCGGCCTCAGTCAGTTTTGAGAGGTTTCTCTAAGCTCCTAATTTTGCTTTATAGAAGGTAGTTAAACAGTTTGTAGTGATTTTTTAGGAATGATATGTAGTTTTCCCTTATTTCTTAGCTTCTAACTAATATTCTGAGGCATTGCTTACTGAGTTGCTGACTTCAAACACACTTTTTGTAGCAACTGTAAGGTTTTGAGGTGGGGAGGAACTGTTACAGGAAGGAAGTGATATTTAGAGGAAATATGTGGTTTATGGAAGAGCATTAATATAGATGTTTAAAATATAGATGAAGGTGTTTTGTGGTTAAAAATTAATTATTGTAAAACTAAAATATAAATGAGTTTGAAGGAGTATTGAAATAATCAAAATAAATAATCAGTGTAAAACTCAAATAATAAACTCCAGGTGAAAAGCTGTTTGTGGCAAAGGTGAAAGAATAGTTCCAAATGTAAATACATGGTAAGTGAAGTAGGATCGTTTGAGTCCATGTAAAGAATTGAAAGGGGTTGAGAAATAATGTAAAATTGGTTTTGTAAACGTGATGAGAAACTGGGCATTGTAAAACTAAATGTAAACTTAAAAAGAGAAACTTTGGGAACGCTGAAAGGAGCAGCAAGATGAAACTCGTGGAGCAAATGGAGGGAAGATGAGGCATGTGACAAGGGGAAATCAGTGGAGAGAGGGAGGGAAAGAAATCAGAATGGAGAGGCCTTTTTAAAGGAGGTTTTGCATTGATTTGAGTTCACCCTGACCCCTCACTCCTGTAAAGGTGGCTCCCAGTGTTTGCTGACTTAAGGCAGTGATGCAATTTTAGCCACATGCACTAATTTTAGTAGAAAACACCTTAAATGGACTCTCACAGGTAAATGTATCTCACATGAATATTTACTTAAACATATACCACTGTTCAGTAATCAAGGAAGCAAAACACTTGGACACTGCTTTATGTCTTGCCATTTTGCCAACAAATAGAGGTTAAAGTACACGCATATACGCCATGTGAATGAGTATTGAGATCATACGCCCAACGACTGGGTCTATTACTCTTATTTACAAAATAAATACAATTAGTCATATCTGGATTCCCAATTAGCCCCATGTGGCTAATGTATTGGACAACACTGACTTAAGGGCAACTAAGTTTGAGCAGATTTCAAGAGTGCCTGTAGAAAATAAATCAAACAGAAAAAGGGGACAACATTTAATGGTGGGAAGAAACTGTTTTTCATTGGTCCCTGGTTTAGAGTTCACTGCAGTGCCAACTCCTGTAAAAATGGTTCCCAGCACTTGGTGGTTATTGGAGAGAAGGTGCAAAAGGACCAAACTTGGCTGGAGGGAGCAGGCTGCAGGCTGGTAGGAAGTTGAGGAGAGGTCCAGGAGTAGGGCTGGGAACAAGCAAGCTTGTGGGGTTGGGTGAGGCACAAGAACTCTATTTATGGTGGGACTGAAGGGTGTAGAGATTTGAGGTGAGAAGTGCTGAGCGATGGGCTTGTGGATGCATCATAGCAGCACCAGTGGTGGGAGGCCTACAGCTGCATGCTGAATGTTTGTTTATTTTCTCACGGGACAAATCAGTGATTTTAATTAACACAGGAGGTAGTTTCGGCAGGGGTTGAGGGAGGAGGCAAACTGACAAAGTTGAGGGGAGGTCAGCAAAAAAATCCTTTTATTTTTGAGTAAATTTCCTTGAATGGATTGTGTAGGCAGGGAGGCTGTAAGGTTGGTTGCATCCTCTGGCTGTGAAGACAATGAACCCGTTTGAATAATGATCCATTAGGTATGGGGTACTGGAGCTTTTGAAGCTGGTTTACTCCAGTGAAGCTTCAGATGCATCTAAAAATAAGCCAGATTTTTTAAAAACTAACAGGTTCAGCTGGGATGTGGTACCTTGAATGCATCCTTTGGACCCAGGGTACCTTGGCTATATCTTCTATTGCAATTACATTTTAAATACCAACTGAGTGCACTGTGCAGATGAAGTCTGCTTTGAGTCAAACCCAAGAAGCAATATACTATAACCTGCAAATTTACAGCTGCTGGGTGAGTGTGTAAATGTATCACCTAATCGCACTCTGGTTGCTAGGCAGTTGACCAAATAGGGGAAATCTAGTACCAAGAAATCAATAATTGAAAAAATAAGACTCTGGTGGATTGCAATCGATTTCTGCTTGGATTCATTGGAAAGTAGCATATTTACATGATGCAGGATTTTGAGGGTATGTTTTTTAAAAAGAAAATGGCTGTTCCTATACCAGATAGTGGGAATACACAACTGGTCCATCAGAACTTGTGAAGAGAAAATACAGGTTAACATTTTGGGTGTAGACCCTTATGAGAATTGAAAGATGAAGTAGCTCCTTAATAGGACTGAACAAAATTTGGGGGAAGGAATGAAAGAACAGTTAGAAGTCAAAGATCAGAAATGTTGACCTGCTAACAGTTGTGCTCTGTATCTTGCCTGTGTGCTGTACCTTAACTGCATCAACTGCTCGACCAAGATCTTCCCTTAATTATGGGAAAATGTCTACAAACCAAGCTTATAATATCAAGTAGTGGAAATTTGCAAAATGTTGACTAGCTAGGCTGTTTCTCGCCATCACTTGCAACGTGCATTTATATTCTGGAATACCAGCAGTGTTCAGTCTGGGTATCTAAGTGTATGTAACTGCTGTCACATCCTTTCAAGAGTAATTAGTTTTGGGGCCGGTCATTCTCATTTACTTTGTTTTGTGAGCTAAATGGAAGTTGTACCCAAAAACGTGTGTCTAGTTCCTAACTGGGATCTTAATGTAGATGTGAGCTGTGGCTCAGTGGTAGCACTCTTGCCTCTGAGTCAGAAGGTTGTGGGTTCAAGTCTTACTCAAGGGACTTGAGCATAGGATCCAAGCTGATAGCCCATACTTATAGAATCGTAGAAAGTTGCGGCACAGAAGCCGGCCATTCGGCCCATCGTGTCTGTGCTGGGAGAGAGGACTCTTGAATGAGATGTAAAATTGAGGCCCCGCCTCCCCCCTCAGGTGAACGTAAAAGATCCCATGATGAAGAGCAGCAGATGAGTTCTCGTTGCGTCTTGGCCAATGTTAACCCCTCAACCAACACTTTTTTAAAAAAAACAGGTCTGGTCATTCTCATTGCTGTTTGTGGGAACTTGCTGTATGCATATTGGCTGCTGCGTTTCCTACATTACAATAGTGACTACACTTCAAAAGTACCTATTTGGTCTAAAGCACTTTGGGATATCCTTGAAGTTATGAAAGGTGCTATATAATTGCATGTCTTTTTTGAGCTTGAATGTGGGATTTCTCCCTAAACCAGAGGCACTAAGGCTAACTGGAGCACCCCTGGAACACAGACTGGGATCAAATTAGGGTCCTTCCTGGTCTGTATGATCAGCTGCTAACTGCCAGAAAAATAGCCATCGAAGAACCTTGAAGTATAACTGTTTTACTAGTTTGCTATGCGGCATATCTATTATACAAGTACAAGTAGCTTAGAAATGTAAATTCATTTTCTAGTTCATGATTATGATAATTCTTAATGTGCAAGTACCAAGCTTTTCATATACTTTTAAACAATGTCATGGTGTTCATGTACTGCCATGAATGTCGCCCCAGAAAACATTGATTTGAAGGTACTGGGATTGTTTCTAAGAACAGCATGTTTGATTTTTGAGGCTACTACTTGCCAGACAACAGTATACAGTTGTCTCCATCACTGTTTTATAGCTCTGTTTCTGTAGTCAGCCACATGATTAGAAATGCTGTTTTTAAAAAAAAAGTTATATAATCGTTGCTATCCATCGCTGTGGAATAGTTTCTGAATTCATTGTGTCCTATGCATCATTTGTTGAGTTGTCATGTCTTGATACATTTGACTATTTCAAAATGTAAGTTACTTTGACTACTTTGGCAACTGAATGCAGCAAATGACAAGAACGGTTTAAATAAATTTACAAATGCAGTAACATAGCAGCAATCACAGTATGTTACAAGTAATTTTTGTGTTTTTGGTGTGATTTGTATATCTAATTTTCCATGTTTAACTTCTGCCTCTGCAGTTTGGTAATCTGGTGCAGTGCTATTTGCATTACCAGGTGTTTTTTAGATGCTTTGCAGTGTAAGATCCACTGCTGCTTACACCATCTGTTCCAACTGCCATAAATACGCTTTGTTCCTCGTAACACTGTTCTTGTCCCCATTGTGATATAGCGATTCTATTATTTGTTACTAGGCACTGAATTTGAAGAGCTCAGCAGTTTTGTTTTCAGTAATTGCATTTCTTCATTTTAGTGTTTTTTTTATAAATCTGTTCTAGATGACTTTCTCCACCAGTCATTATGGTGCCCATTTTTCACCTTACCATTTCAGATGGAGTACAGTGAGTTTCCCATTGGGTATTTACCTGTATTTTTGCTCTTTTTTGGAATGGAAAGGGGAGCAATGCTAGGCTGGTCAGGCAGCACCAGAGCTGCATTCCATCCACCCACTGATATCTCCACACCAGTATATACAAGCAGAGACCCTCCTCACTGTCCTTTTTATCTTTTGTAACCTGGATGTCTATTTAGCCCAGACTGAGGGAATGAAAGCTTCCTTTCCCTTAGCTGAAAACATTCTAACTTTGGGTAGTCTCAACTAAGTTTTCTGTCATTTCCAAGTCCACAGCCCTGAACTGACTATAATTCCACACTGCTTGCCACAGAATTGGCAGTCTTGCTTAAACCATAAAGATGGCTACATGGGAAGTGAAAATATCAGACTTGGTCAATCATTTAAGGTTGGGCTAAGAATTTCTCCCGATTGGCCAGTCACTTCAGAGGAGCAGTGGGGACTTTGTTTACACATGTATCTGAGGCTTCTGTCAAAGTTGAGGTGGCCAATCAGAAGAACTCCCAAGGAAATTTCCAGTGTGAGTGTTTAAAAAGTTAGAATGATGTTCAGTTCCTCACCTGGCTCTTCCTTTTCCCTTCACCCCAAAAAAAACTTGCAGTGGGGAATACAAAGCCAATATGATACCATGATGTGGAGATGCCAGTGATGGACTGGGGTGGACAAATGTAAGGAGTCTTACAACACCAGGTTATAGTCCAACAGTTTTATTTGAAATCACAAGCTTTCGGAGGCTTCCTTCTTCGTCAGGTGAGTGTCCTACACTCACCTGACGAAGGAGGAAGCGTCCGAAAATATGATACCAAGTGGTTAACATTGTGTCAACATGTCTGACTTGTGATATTGATCTGGCTTCTAGTATATCTCTCCCTGCTGCCATTTTACACCATACAGAGGACACCTGCCAAGGACTGCCTATTCAGTCAAGTTTTATCATTTAAGATTTATAACTTGCACTCTTCAGTCTCTAGCAGTACCATGTCTAAAAGGAGTGCATCACTCAACATATTTACTATGGAAATGGGTTAAGTGGTTTATATTAAATACCACAGGGTTTAGAAACTTGCAGCTTAGAAGTAAAATTTAAGGCTGTAATATAGTGAAGAGCTGTCTCAGTGAAGTTGGTATTCTGATTCCCGTATTTGCATAAGTGGTTTTGAAATTTTATAGTGCTTTTTTTGTTTACATAATTTGGTATTGACCCCCTTGTGATGGTAATTTGTGACTGGGTGCAGCCATTGATTTCTGAAAAGCTCTTGAGGGTGCATGGTGTTAACAATACAAGTAAATGCTGTTCAGTTTAATTGAACTGACCTGGACACTAGCTTTTCATCTATCTGGAGCACCAGGTCACATTACAAATGTAAACTCAATATTTTGACTATGACTGCCTAGAACCTAGCTCCTGACCTCATAGCACAGGTCCCTTTTTGTTTGCGGCCTAAATAAATCCAGCCAAGAACAGATGTAGGCCAGGTACGTGTGTTCGTACTATGAAGATAGAAAATTAAGGATTGTGATTGCAAAGTGCTAGATGTTAGGATCATGGTCCTGAAGCTTGTGTGCCACAAGGATCTGTTGGACCTCTTGCATTCTCTGTATACATGAGTGATTTTGGACATGATTGTAGGGAGACCAATATCAAATTTATTGGTAAACTCAAATTAAAGGATGTTGCACATTTTGGAGAAGGACAGATTGTTAAGAGTTAAAAAGCTGATCTGAATTATTACTTCAAATTAAACTGCAGAAGTAGAACTAGGGGACAAGTTCAAATGAGTAAAAGGTAACTTCAGAATTGATTAAGAAATCTTTCACAAAGTGTGATCATTTTGTTGACTAAACTTTTCAATATAGTAGGGGAGGCAAAATCCTGGAATCATTTAAGAAACAATTGGATGTTACAATAGTGGTGGGGTGGGGGGGGGAAGAAAGACAGTGGGATCTTGATGGATGGACTAAGATGGGTCGAATAGCCTTCCTCATCCATATTTACTTTGTGAAATAAGTAGGTTAGGCAATTGGGCAGATGTGTGGAAAATGCAGTTCAATGTGAAGTTGTAGGTTTTATGGTAAATAGAGAATGGAAATATACACTAAACAGTAAAATTCTCAATGGAGTGAAGGAGCAGAGACCCATGGGTGCAAATATACAGATTTTTTTAAAAAGCAGGATTGCAGGTGGGACAAGTTATAGAAAGGGAAAATGGGATTTTGGATCATGATTAGTCACAGTTGGAGTACTGTAAAGTTTTCACCACATTGTTATAGAAAGGATATTGGAACCATGCCCATTAAAATGGCATTTTATTTATATGGCTATCACTGGTTAAACATAATTGTCATTTTGTTTTATGAATTGCAGTAGTTTAAGGATGGTTTGTGTCAGATACACTCCTGTGTGCTCTTTCGGTTTGTAGTAAATTTTAAGAAGCTGTCACTTAGACTGGAAGGTAGGCAAGCTGAACTCCATTGGGGGATTTTAACTACTGTGCTCCACTATTGATTTTTAAAAAAAAGTGTGCATATTATGACACATTCATCTTTTTTAACTGGTCCTCAAGCAACTCATATTGCTTTATTTTTCTGTTATGCCTCTGTCCCTTTCCTTTCTCTTCCCCCACCCCCAAGATTAAAGTTGACTTGATTAATTGGCTACACAAGATACTTTGTCACCAGCTTAAACTTTTTCTCTCTCTCTCTCAGACTTCTCATGGACCAGTTGCATGAACAGAAGGCACGGTATGCGAAAGAAATGAAAACTTTTCAAATTGAAGCCAGAGCCCTCAAAGAGGAGTTGAATAAGCAGCAGCAGAATTTTGCTCGGGTGCTGCAGCTGCCATCAGAGGCACAAATTGAAGTTGGTTTACAGCAGGAAATTACACGACTTATCAGTGAAAACATGGTAATACCATTTATAGAGGCATTTTTGTTCTGTGTGCCTATTTGACAGTTGAATATCCTATTCTTGGATGTTGGTTGTTAGTCAATATCAAAGCTTAAGATATATAAACAAGGTCCTATGGATTTTTGTCTCTTTATGAAATGTATGTGAAATTGACATGTTACCAGGGATGAGGGCTTAGTTATGAAGCAAGACTTGGGAATTGAGACTTTTCTCAGTGATTTAAGCAGTGGTCTTCAGTAATAGATGACTTCAAGATTACGAAAGGTTATGATGTGGTAGTGATATTGTTTCTACTGATAGGCAAGAGACACAAATTTAAGAGGAAGTCAGAATATTTTTTTTAACACCTGTCTAGAATGTGGAAATCTACACCACAAACCATTGCTGTAGCAGAGATCATAAATCTGAAAACCAGTAATATTTAAAGGTTATGGGGAGTGAGGTTAGACTAAAACATAGGCACAGACTTAATGGCCTGTTTCTCTGCTGTCACACTAATTTAATGAAATATGCAAGAAAAATAAAACTTAGAAATGTGCAGTATGCTCTGTATTTTAAATTGTTTATATTAAAATTGTAAGTAATTGATTTTCTGCCAAAAGTTGTCTTCTGGTAGCATATCCAAATGGATATTCTGTGTGAGCTTAGACTGTATGTTGCTAATATATTCTGGGGAGGAAGGAAGCTTCTGTCCTAACTTGACATATACAAATATGCACTTCCAGCATGGGTGACTCAAACCATGTTTCTCCCTGCCCCCAGCAACTTCCCTCCCTGACCTGAGAGTAGCTCTACCACCCTTGCTGCTTCCTTGGTTTAGTATACAACTGGAATTGAACCTGGGATCTATCTGCTCTGCATAACTTAACTCCCGAACCAGCTTGTCATGGGGAGATGTATTTAACTTTAAATACCAAAATTAATAGGCAAAGCCAAAATGTTGCATGTAGATGGTGGGGGCTGGGTGAATATAAATGTGCCATTTTTAACTCTGTGAACTTTTTTTTTCTAGAAACCTAAATGAGATGCATCATCAAATTTTGATATTTGTAGTGGAGGCGTTTTCGTGCATTTGAATCACTTTGAGCAGAAATGTTGCTGTACAAATGCAAAGATCAGTCACCAGCTGCATTGGAGAACTTTTTCTTTTTAACCATTTTTATATTAATCTGAACAGTAATATACAGCTATTGGCTTTTTTATACTGTTTGTAGCACAAGCTACCTATTTAAATGTAATTCAGTCTTCTGGGCTCTTAAATTTTAATGCCTCCTTGAAGTCTCACTTCAAAGCAACCATGGTTCGAACACAACTTTGACCATAGTGAAGAAATCCAGCATACTATTTCTGCTTACCTACATTAAATGGAAGCCCTGATGCAAGCATAAAATGGATTGCCAAGTTTGCTTTTCACAGGATTTAGCTACACCAGTGACACACTCAGTGACTCATGCAATCAGGACAGCACATCCATTTCTCTGGAGTCATTAACTGTCTGCTAATGGTTTAGCCTTGGTTATCCTAGCCCATTTTCTGTTAATTTTCATAATTCCTGCAAAAGGTAATTTAAAGCCCACAACTAATATCCAGTTCCAGAATTTGACTAAACAACACATGATTGAGGTTTTTTGGCAAGGGAATTTCTAGATGTAGCATTAATTGGGGGAGGGGGGAAGAGAGGGATATAAAAATATAAAGACCAATCCTTCCCCATTTCCTGTCGGCTCATGCAGAGTGCATAGAGAGCTGCTTTCTAATTTTTCTCCTTGACTGTAGTTACTCATACTTGGGTACTGTTCTTTGGGTACCAGCATCTCTCCTGCTTTAACCAAATGGCCATTTTTTAGCCATGAGTGTTGGGACAGTTTATTTAGGATGGGGGAGATTGCATCTGAATATGGAACTGTCCCTACACTAGACCTTGCAGCAGGAATCAACTGATACTCACCAGCAGTGGAAATGCTGAATAACATTTGTTTCCAATGGTTTCTATTGCCAGTATGCCATCCGAGCCAGGTCAAATATAAGTTGTCTCTTGTGACATTCCTAATGTATTGAGTCAGAAAGCTATCATGGATTACCTTAAGTAGCTCAACTTCTAGACCACTTGGGCATTATTCGGTTGGTTGAAGTCCCTCATTAAAATATCCATATCCTCTCAGTGATCTATGCTTTGTTTTTACCCGGTAGACTATAGCGTGCCTCCAGAATGATCTTTTCCTCCTTTTGTACTACATTCATATCGACTATTTTCATTATAAAGCTTATCCTGTTGTGATGGACTCTTTCCTTTATCTCCCAGTTGTCCTGGATGTAGTTACGTCACTTCCTTTCTTGTACAGCCTGTCCTTTCTGAGCGCTACCTTCGGTTGTTGTACTCATTAAGGATAATCCATGTCTCTGATACTCCTCTTAGATCATGGTTTTCAATTGCCACAGCAGCCTGGTGCAAATGCTCCTAGAATTCATTTATATGTACCAGTAAAGTATATACTGCCAGTTGCTCAATCAATGCAACAAATTATTTGTGGGTTAACATAATATATACAGTTCTTCCCCCCCCCCCCCCCCCCCCAACCAACTGAGCAATTTTGTTTTCTATAGGATCTATTGGAGCAGGTTGAGAAGCAGGATAAAACCGTACACAAACTGAAGAAACAGTTAAGATCCATAAAGGAGTGTGCAAGTATGTTTCATTGTGATTTAACATTTTGAATGGAGATGTTGTATTTTTTGGGGTCTTTTGTTATTTTAGATTATTCTACTCTTTATAGGCGAGTTTGTTTACTCCATCTCAGTATCTTCACTGGCCCTGATTTATAGTTAAATTTCTGATGTTGAGCCCAGGATAATGAACAGAAAGCCTTTCCCTAAATTGCTTTAGCTATTGGATTTATTCTACATCTTTAAAAAGTGGCCGATTATCACATCAGACTCTCTTTTGGACTTTGCTAAGCAAATTTTTTGAACAAAAGAGAAACCAGCAAATATATAACTAATGTACTTACAGTGGATATATTAACCTGCTCTCCAAACAAAAATAATAATAGGGTAAAATCTATATGCTAAGCTATTTTGTAGTTAGCTTTCATAAACAGTATTCTTGCAGTCTTCCTAACTGCCTGAGCTAAACCAGCTTAACCTAAAGTTTCCAACCAACCCGACTCAAATCAGCTTGTGAAACAGCTTCAGTTTGTTAAATAACCCCCCAAAAGTAGTTGCCAAGGCTTGTTGGATTCAAATAACTGTCAGCCAGATTCAAAAGTAATTCCAGATACTGCCTGAACCACTGAATTTCCAGCATTTTGTTTTTCTTTTAAAAGTAATTGCCAGTCTTGCACATAATTGAGACTATATATGTACAATATTTATTTAGCACAAGTGTAAGTATTGTGCAGTTAAGTGTGCTCAGGAAACCCTTTACCACAGTTGCATCAAAATCCTTTATTTGCTTGCAGTACTTCAGTTCAGGATATAGTGTCTAAAATGTTTTGAAACTCAGATTATAATTGACCCAAACCACTAACTGTTTGGCCTAACTAAATGTCCCTTTTGACTGCAGTCGTCATTTGTGTTTGTGTCTGAGATTTGTTCTAATCTTGTCCTTATTTTTATGTTTGGCTGACAACCTCAGCCAATCAGTCCTCAGGAGAACTAAAATATGTCACTGAGTCCAAGGTGTATGAACTACCTAACCTACCTGCCATCTCGTGGAAACCTAAGGATTTCCAGGGCATGTTGGAATGCAGAAAAGAAAATGAAGCTCACTTAATCAGGAACCTTATCACTGGTAAGATTGTGCCTTTTAATAGCTGACTGAATTGCATTGTTAGGCTTAAGGAATGCTATTTTTTCTAAACTTGATAAAATATTTGCAGATCTTTCTAGCTAGATTTAATTGCTTTTTTAACCATCAAGAAAGAAGCTGTCATTTTACAGAATTTTAAAAAAATCTCAGGGCCTGATTTTAACTCCCAAGCAGGAACAGAGCCTAATGAGCGTTTTGCTTGTCTGGGAGCAGTGGCATGAAGGATTTTAATGTCTGGGCCTCAGTAACATGCTGCTTTCTGACTTCCTGACCAAAATGGTTGCTAAGTTGGCAGGAAGCTGCTGTCCAACCATTAAAATCGGGCAGCAAGAAGCAGTGTCTCGGGACCCAGAGAAAAGGTCCACAACACAAGGTTAAATGCTTTGGGGAGAGAATCATGGTCTGGGGGAAAGTAGTCCAAGGTTTCCTTGTGGGACGCAGAGGAGCACTCCTAATCCTGGTGCATGAGGAAACTGATTTTTTTAAAACAAAAATTATCTTGCTGAGTCTCTTCTGGACCTGGCTTCTGTTCATACTAGGTTTGACCTGGCCGGGAAGCCGCCACCACTGCACCCCCATACCTCACTTTTTAATGTAGTAAAATGTCCCAAGGAGTTTCACAGGAGTGTTATCAAACAAAATTTGACACCGAGCCACATGAGATATTAGGAGAGGTGAAAGACATAGGTTTTAAGGAGCATCTTTGAGGAGAGAGAGGTAGTGGAGCGGAGAGGTTTAGGGAGGGAATTCCTGAGCTTACGGCCCAGGCAGTTGAAAGCATCCAATGATGTCATTGGAGCCTGATCTGCTCACTTAAACCCGCTGACACGTAGTGAGGGCATGGAGGGGCTTAAAAGTGAGGATGAATGGAGGTGCTGAAGATGGGTGATTCGAGTGTGGGATTTTGTGCAGGCAAGAATACTGGTTGTGGCATTCTAAATGAGTTATTTGCAGAGGGTGAAGTATGTCTAACAGAGAAATTGACTCGAGGTAATAAAAGTACGGGTTTGGCAGGTGGAGTAAAGATAAACAATGTTTGGGGATATGAAAAAAAAATCTTGGTAACACTGGTTGTGGGGAAGGAGTTGAGCAGTGCACTGAGGTTCTCCCATCTCTAGAATTAGCCTGAAATGGTATCAAGAAGGTTGAAGCTGAGGCATATGGGTGCCAAAAAGAATGGATTTAATTTTGCAAACATTGATGCTGAGGGCTATGTAATCAAGGCATAGGCTGTTTTGTGGAAAAAGTTAACATTGATCCAAATCCTTCTAGCATGTAACTTACTGATGCATCTAGAATCTAACCTAACAACCTGTTAGTTCTTTTTAAAAGCTGAAATTCAGTATCTTGCCTTATGCTGCTGTCATTCCAGAAAATAAGTGATTCATATATTCACTGTTGCCACGCTACTTAAACACAGAAGTCCAAAAACACAAATTTCTATGTTGAAACAAGTAACATTTGGTTTGAGCCTCCAACCCTTTCCTGATGATTTATGTAATGCTGGGTGAGGTTGTCTGTAAGGAGTGAGGGGGGTGGGGGGAACATATTCTAGGGTTGAATGGTGTAGAGCTGCTACTTTGGATTTTTTGGGGGGGTTTTCTCCATTGGGATTGGGGAGTATTTATGTAGAACTTCATCCCTGCATAAATTCTAGTCACTGAGGTTATAATTCAGTTGGTGAATGGTTTAATAGATGAAAATGGCCTTTTATCCCATGTTTTTTTTGTTATATTCAGGTTTATCTTGTAATCTTTTTTGGTCCTGTATACTTTTTTGGAAGCCTGAAATAAGTGGTTCCAAACCTAATTATAAAATGTTGCTTGATGTTTTTCATTAAACCTAACTATCTGGAGTAGGACTGTGGTGTGATAGGAGTCTGCCAACTGTTTATCAGCAGGTGGCTCATCACACCTGTTGTGCATAATTGTTTTTTTATTGTTAAAATTTGATATTTCCTGTCTGTTAAATTACTCTGCAACTTGCAATTAACTGCCAATAAATAGTTTTATTTCTGCTTGGATAAAATCCATGGTAGATTCAATTCCTGGTAGCATAGCAGAGGCTTTGTCAGATCCTGGAATAGTGACATTCTGCAAAGGCTCTGTCTGGGTCCCCTACTGTTCTACAAATGATATGGAGAAGTATCTTTATAGAGACAATCCTTATAATGGGCTATTATACTGCCCTTTCACCTCCCGGACTTGAGTTTGAGTACAATCCAGAAGAATATTCACTAGAGGATTTAAGAATATTTTGTTATACCTGTTCAAGGAATGAAAATGGTTCATAAGGGTTATTACCTGAACATCAAAGGAGCTTTGTTTAGAGGAGAGTGATCATGATGAGTCTGGGGATTGGTGCTCAGTTATGAAGAGACTGCAGAACTGAACTTTCCCACTTCACCCACCCCTCTTTCCTCTTTTTATCTCCCCCGCACCCCCCCCCCCCATCCCCCTTTCCTGGCCTCCATTGAAAATTTGAGAGGACATGATCTAAATCTATTAAATTCTGAAGAGAGGATACTGGATGTAATTTAACCTGGTCTGTGACAGGATACAAGTGCAAAATTAACAAGTTTCAAATAATGAATAAAAGTAGAAGAAATTCCCCTTCACTTTCTCCTCCAACCCCCACCTGAGGGTAAGAAATATTTTCTACAGGCAACCAGAAAAACAGTTAATGCTGCTTTTAATTTTAATCAGGAACAAAATTAAAGATCTTAAGGATAAGATTACATCAAAAAAATGAACAGTTACTCCATGGGATTCAATAGCTCTTGAGCTGCTGAGGCTATGGGGTTCGACTGTGGAAATGACTTGTGAAGGATGAATAATTTGGCCAATTAGCCTTGTGGTGACAGGGATGAGCTGCTGAGATTAAATATGTAGGGTAAAAACCATAATAGGGCAATTGTACATGCTGTGTAAAGAAAGAGGGTGAATGGGCCAGATAGAATGAGAAACCTATCTTGTGTTATCTTGCCATAAGATGGATTGCTCTTTGCATAAAACATCCAGTCCATGTTGAGGTCTGAAAAGTCAAATGGTACTAAATAATACTTTAATTTAAACTGCATAGTTTTCAGACTGAAATGCCGTCAATCTGTTGCCTCAGTGGGGAATCTGTTAAGTAAAGTTTGCTGTACTGATTTTTTTATATATAGAATATCTGTTTTGCAATGAAATTCTGCTAGTAAACTAGCAAGGTTTAAAAATAAGTATTTAGTATACACTGTGTACATGAGTCTGATTTAGTAATGTAAATCTTTGACTAAATTTATGGCTTAATGTCATATTTAATGTAATTGATTTTTAAATTCCAAAGGTCATTGGCTGTTTTCCATTGAATTTGCAACTTGGAATGATCTTTTTCATTAGCTCTGTTGTATAAAAACTAGATTACCTTTGAGCTTTATAAGCAGTATCCTGATTGGCTTTTGTATATACTAAGTACATTGTTTTAGATTTTGATTTTTCTAGGCCTTGAGATGTAGAAAAAATTACATTAAGATGGGACATCTTTTGCCTCTGCCACATGATTTGAGGGTGGTAACTGTAGTTCCACTTGTGCTAGATGAATGCATGATAAATGAAATAGCTATCCGAACTGTAAACTATCGAGCATTTCTATAATTTTTTTTTAAATTTCACAAATGAGTTTTTTGTGCCTAAAGCTTGGCATTCCAATACTGAGAAATGGTGCTGCACAATTTTTGGCCTATCGGGTGGATTTGCTTCAAACACTGAGGTCATGACTGTCCAAACATGCACACCTTTGTAGCAGTTACTGGATAGTGTTCAGGAACCAGGACAGGTTAATTTTTTTTCTACCCCCACCCCAAAGTGGTTCAAGGGTATATGTTGGCCAGGACACAGACCACTCCATTGCTGCTCTTAAAATAGTTACATTGAAACTACAGCACAGAAACAGGCCATTTGGCCCAACTGGTCTATGCTGGTGTTTATGCTCCACATCAGCCACCTACTTCATCTAATGCTATCAGGATAACCTTCTATTCCTTTCTCCCTCGTGATTATCCAGCTTCCCCTTAAATGTATCTGCTATTTGCCTCCACTACTCCTTGTGGTAGAGTGTTCCACATTCTTACCACTCTTTGGGTAAAAATGTTTCTCCTGAATTTCCTATTGGATTTTTTAGTGACTTTTTTATATTTATGACCTCTGGTTTTGGACTCTCCCACAAATGGGAACTTTTTCTCTGTCTACCCTATCAGGTCACCTCTCAACCTCTTTTCTAGAAAGAGCCTCAGCCTTTCCTGATCAGGCTATCATCCTTGCGAATCTTTTTTGCACCCTCTCCAATGCCTCATATCCTTTCTATACTATGGAGACCAGAACAGTACACCTGGTCTAACCAAGGTTCTACACAAGTTTAATGTAACTACTTTGCTTTTCAATTCTTGATTTGCCTTTTTTATGGCCTTATTAACCTGCGTCGCTACTTTGTGATTTGTGTATCTGTACCCCTAGATCCCTGTGCTCCTCTATCCCGTTCAGACTCTGATTATCCAAGCAGTATGTGGCCTCATTCTTCCTACTAAAATGCACCACCTCACATTTATCTATATTGAACTTCATTTGCCAATTACACGCCCGTTCTGCAAGTTTATTAATGTCCTCTTGCGTTTTGACACTTTTTTGTATTAATTACACCCCCCAATTTGGTGTCTCCTGCGAATTTTGAAATTGTACTTCCGATTCCGGAATCCAAATCGCTAATGTAAATTGTGAACAGTGGTCCCAGCACCAATCTATGTGGAACACCACTTCTTGCCATTTGCCGGTCTGAGTAGCTACCCTTAACCACTACTGTTTTCTGTTTTGTAGCCAACTTGCTATCCATTCTGTTACCGGTCCCATGACTCCACCTTAGCCATGAGTCTACAATGCGGTACCCTTAGATGGCCTTTTGAAAATCCAAATATGTTACAATTACTCCATTACCCTTGTCTACTTTGTTACTTCAAAGAATTCAATAAAGTTGGTCAAGCATGACTTTCCCTTCTGAAATCTGCTGACTTATTTATTATTTTCATTCTTGAGATGTCTTTCTGTTCAGTCTTTGAGTAAAGATTCTATTATCTTTCCCACAATGGACGTTAAGCTAACTGGTCTATAGTTCCCTAGACTTGCTCTGTCTTTTTTAAATATAGGAATAACATTAGCTGTCTGCCAGTCCTCCAGCACTAGTCACTTTTTTCTACTGAATTTTTATATATATGTAATAGTGCCTCTGCTATCTCCTCCGCAACTTTTAATATTTGCAGATACAATCCGTCTGGACCAGGGGTCTTATCCTCCCTAAGTGTGATTAGTTTGTCAATTATCTCCCCCCACAGTGCCATGGGATCTTTTACGTCCACCTGGGAGGGCAAACAAGCCTCAGTTTAGCATCTCATCCGAAAGATGGCAGCTCCAACAATGCAGCAGAACTGCACTGAAGTGTCAGCCTAGATTATGTGCTCAAGTCTCTGAAGTGGGGCTTGCACCCATGACCTTCTGAATCAAAGGCAAGAGCATTACCATTGAGCCAAGGCTGGCACTATTGCTTTTCAATAAGGGGTCATCCATAAGTGGGAAATATCCTTTGTGTTTAACCATCTATTTATTTTCCCCTTCTCGTGTCCTCCAACCAAAAATGTATGATTTTAAAAAAATGTTTATAAAGATAATGTGCATAAAGCATCCCCTCCCCAGAATACTTGTACAAATTATAATTATAGGTGACTCTAAAGTGCCTGATGATGCTTAATTGGTGACATGCATCAGGCTTTGATTGTGACATGTTTGTGCTTAAAAGCAAAATCTGTTAATCTTCTACACATCTGCTATAAAGCAACCTTCCTCATTCACCTTTGCTCAAGTGAACATAGTGTTACAGATGGGAAAAATCACTAATCAATACCTCTTTAAGATTCCCTTCCCCCACCCCCATTGCAGTATTTATGGAAGTAAGCCTAAGCAGTATGCTGTAAAAACATGGTTGAGTAGCCAACATTTTTTTAGACAAAACTATGTTTAACTTGATGGAGCCAAGGTTTAGCTACTTGGTCACTGCAAGTTTGTTTAAAATGAGATTGCATATATCTGGACTTTTTGTTTCTGCCTGTAGTTCTCTGTTTTGGTTTGACATTTTTTCCTTTGTTCATATTCTTCAGTTGATATGTGGAATGACTTAGGACCTTTGTTGCACCAGACAAATGATCCAATCATCCATGAAAGGGTCCTAAGCTTTTGCTCAACACACATTGAGCCTGGCCCAAGCTGGACTCGCTGCAAGGCATTGACCAAAGATTTGGATGCAACCACATAAATCAGATTTCACTTCCCTCCTTAGATATGCATGTGATAGTCTTGAATAGTTACAGGTATTAAACACAATTAGATATGGAAACAGCACTGGAATCTGTGTTTGCCTCATATCAGCAGATCTGATGCCTCCACCAAAAAGACTAAGACAAAGTCATTTATGTACATCAGTTGAGGGATATCACATTGCTATGAGGTAATGGTTTGATTCTCTTATTTAGATGTTGGCCTACTTGTTTGTGGAAGAACTATATTCATAGAATGAGCTAGCAAATATTAGAACTATTACTCATGTAAAAACTAGTTGCTTTGGAGCTTGTTCAAAGACACTCTCTAAGTTAATGCTGTAGAAAATTGAGATGAGCTTATTCATTTTTAATTATTTTGTTTTTAGATCTCAACCCACAATCTGATGTATTAAATGCACTACCAACACTCCCAGCCTTCATCATCTTCATGTGTATCAGACATGCAGATTACACAAACGATGAACAGAAAGCCCATTCCCTGTTTACAGCAGTGCTTAGTGGTATCAAGAAAGTTCTAAAGGTAGGAATAGGATATTGAACTATTCCAGTTTAAAATCTTCAGTTTCTTAATTTGAATATTTAATGGAGGCTTAAGATGCCTCTGTCTCAATGTGTCTAGGAAAAAAGTTGATTTCCTTTCTCCCTTTATATCCAGTATTCCATGGTTGGCAGTTCACCAATGAGATGCTTCCAGACTTCTGGTTGCATGATTGATCTGGGTTGAGTGCTCTCCCTTTTTTAATTTGCACTCTGTGGGAAAGGGCTGTGACTCTGGCCTATCAAGCGGGTTGAGGTTTGCTTTATTTTGGCTTAAAAATGTCACCTACTTTGGGAATACTGTCTGAAATTACACAGCTAGATGTGGGGTCTCACAGATCTGAATCTCTGGCACAGCAATTGTAACATCCACAAGTTCCATTATTAGGATAACTAAACTCCAAAGCTTTAAGGTTGTGTTTGCAGCTTATTCCAGTAATATAAAGAAAAAAAACAATTAGTTGCATTTATATACTTCCTTTTACAACACCAAGTTATAGTCCAACAATTTTTATTTGAAATCTACAAGCTTTCGGAGGCTTGTAGATTTCAAATAAAAATTGTTGGACTATAACTTGGTGTTGTAAAATTGTTTACAATTGTCAACCCCAGTCCATCACCGGCATCTCCACATCGTTACTTTTACAGCACAGTCGCTGTTATGCAAGCAAACACGGAAGCCAAATTACACACCATGGGCTTGATATTGCCAGGGCTGCGGGTTCGCGGCAGGGGGGCTATTGGGCGCGTGGGTAGCGTGCCCGGTGAAATCAATCTGCCCCGCGCGTGATCGCAGCCTAATTGGATCCACTTACCTGGTCTTCCGGGTTCCCCGCTGCTGAGCTGCGCGTCGGGCGAACTGCGCATGCGCAGTAAGGTCTGTCAGCTAGAGGAGCTCTATTTAAAGGGGCAGTCCTCCACTGACTGACGCTGCAACAAATAGGAAAAAATACCGCATGGAGCAGCCCAGGGGGAAGGCTGCTCCCAGTTTAATGATGCCTCACTCCAGGTATCATTAGATGGGGTGAGGAGGAGGGGGGAGGACAGATCTCCCCGCCCCCTCCCCGGCGGGCGGGAGGAAGCAGCCTGCCTCTGCCACCAGGAAGGCCTGGCTCGAGGTGGCAGAGGAGGTCACCTATACACATCGCCCACCTGCATACAGTGCAGGAGGCACTGCAATGACCTCAGTAGGTCAGCCAAAGTGAGTACACTCATTCCCCTACACTCCGTCTGCCACAACACCGCCCCCACCCCACATCTCCTTCTGCACTGCCAACACTACTGTCACATCACCCCTCATACCCACTCAAACCTCATCCTCATCTTACCTGCACTTACTCACCTCGCCAGCACTCATCCCACCAACACCACTCAACCCAATCCTCATACAATCTCATGGCTCTGTCTCATACTCGCCCTCTCGTGCATCTCTCAGTCAGCCTCACTCAACCTGCCACTACCTGTGCTGCAGCCACAGGGCATGCATCACATATGTGCAGTAGGAAGCATAAGGCAAACGTGTTATGAGCATGAAGGGGGTGCACAAGGGTGTTTGAGGGTTTGTCATGGTTTTTACTTACATTTAATTGCTGACCAACTCACATCACACATTATATTGGCACCACTACTGCCACGTCTTTGCGAATCTTGTCTGGTTTGTGCAATAATGCCCTTTCCTGAGGATCACAATGAAGACCCACACCTGATGACACCCATTGTGTCACTGCAGAGTGGGTGTAAGTGTATTTGCAGGGCTCTTTTGTGCAGACGACTGAGACGTCTGCAATGTCCCAGGTGGCACCCTGGAAGGATGCGGAGGAGAAGTTGTTGAGGGCAGTGGTGACTTTGACAGCGACAGGTAAGAAGATGGTGCTCGGGCCAGCCGGGAGCAGCTTGGCATGAAGGAGGCTGCAGATGTCTACGACTACATGTTGAGTGACTGAGCCTCCGTGTGCACTGCTGCTCAGAGGTCCAGGAAGCTGAGCCTCGGTCTGTGGACCTTGTGGCGAGGGTAGTGCCCCCTGCAACGCATCTCTCTCTCTCTGCGGTTGCCCTCCCTCCTGCTGTGCAGGTGGATGTGTCTCAGCACTGTTGTGGAGCTCCGTGTGTCAGAGGTGGACGGCTTGGCCAGCGAGGCTGGTGATGCTGTTCACCCTCAGAGTAGGTCATGACTTCTGCTACGGCGGCCCTCATCCGGAAGATGTACATCTGAGGGGGTCCGCAAGGTAGGTACATGTCTGACCCCCGGGGTAAGTGTGCAAGTTGGTGAATTTGATTGTCAGGAGGAGGGTGGTGGAGGCCAAACTTTGTCCCAAGTGACAGAGTGGCCTCCTGTAATGAGTGAGGGTCTTCCCCACCCCCCCCCCCCCCCCAAACCTGTCAAATGGACCTTTGCAGCTGCCACAGGCTGATAGCTGCAACACGTCCATTTCAACTGGGAGTGTTTCCCCCAGTATGGGAAACAGTCCCAGTTGTTTCTAAAATCACACCCCTCCTGACATTCCCGTAATTAGGTCTGTTAATGACCTGAAATGACCAGATAAATACACTCAAGTGGCACCCGCTGGCTTTAATTGCCTGCGGGAGTCCCACACGCAGGGGCTGCGCGCACACGTCGGCTCATCTGTGGGGAGCCCGGAAGTGGGCGGGTTGGAGCCGGGCTCCCGACCCGCTCTCGGATTCCCCGATTTTTGGCGCCCCCCCTGCCAGGAACGCACCCAATAGCGGGTGCTAAAATGGAGCCCCAAGTCTCGAGCAGAAAATTAATGGCCAATTGATCTGTTTTCGTGTTGGTGATTGAGGGAGAAATGCTAGCCATGAAACTCAGAACTACCATCTTTCGAATGAGATGTTAAACAGAGATCTCGTCTGCCCTCTGGTAAAAGATACTACAGCACTATTTGAAGAGCAGGGAGTTCTCCCCAGTGTCCTAGCCAACATTTATCCCTTAACCAACGCCTAAAACAGATTATCGGGTCATTGATTTCATTGCTGTTTGTGGGAGCTTGCAGTGCGCAAATTAACTCTCTTGCGGAGACTTTGTAGTAAGTGACAAATTTGTTTAACATTAACCTAAAAGATTGTAATTGCTGTTCGTTATTGGTGTCCAACATTATCGAGTCTCCGATAAATACAATGCAAATTCAACCTCAGCGAGACAGGCAGCATACGCAAAGGTAATGGATAACCATTTAATAACAGGGAGGAAACAGGACTGGGATTGCAGTACATGTTATCTAATCTTTGTAAAATATCACATGTTGCAATGTTATATGGGCCTTTAATACCCAGCTATGTTTGAAATTCAAGATAAAAGATGCTTGAGGTTTACAAGAGAGTTTTCAGTGTTTCATGCTTCAGTTTTCTCATCTGTTAATTTATTTTCTCTCATTCCATACAATTCCCCAAATGGAGTGGCCCATTCCAGACTCCTGCTAATGCCAGATGGTGCTTTTTTAATATCTACCAACCGTACTATTTTCACTGTCCTCTTTTTCTGTAGCCAAGGTCTGAAACTGTAACATGGCAAATTGTAAATGACTATATTCTGAAAGCAACATGTTGTGTAATTATCACACAATGGTCTCTTTAATAGAATGTCACTGTTTGATTTACTTGCTCACTAGAAAATATTAAACTTGCAGGAAAAAATTATTGGTAGATACAAAGGGGGGAATTTCCCCCCCCCACCCCCCACCCCCGGTTGTTAAAAGTAAAACGATCACCCACCTCCAATGCGCCCACTTTGTTTTAACAGGGGCGGGCAACTAACCTGCTTTCCGGAGGTCGGTCTGTAATTAAAATATTTTAATGAGGCTGCTTGTCTCAAATTTAACCACTGTTTCCCATCTATTTCCTGGGGGGCTGGGTTTTCTGGGCCTTGGGAAACCCGGCAGCTGAAGGGAGGTGAGAACGGCTGGATGGAACAAGTAAGTGCCCTTCCAGCACGGCTTGTGGGTCTGGAGGAACAGGAGTGCTTCTCCTCCCTCCCTCCCTCCCCCGCAGCCTATCAAGCTTACCTGCTTCCATCTCTGCGATCTGACCCCCTTGATCAACTGATCACCCCCTGCCATACCTGATGTCCGATTTTTTTCCCTCCAGGCCCACGATCTCCTCTTCCCACTCCCCGACTGTGGCCTGGTGCTGTTAAACACCAGCTCCCCAACTGTGGTCCTGCTGTTAAATTAGTCAGGATTTCTGGGGTTCCCAGCCGCTAAATCTCTTCTCCCCCCGCCCCCCCCCCCCCCGGAACTCCCTTCCCGCATCCCCGTTATCGGGGCCAAAGTCTCATCTCGTGCAGCAATTGGTACTGCTAATGAGAAAAGTGGTGTTTAACCTACATGTAGTTGCTCTGCCATGTATCTCTTTATTAAGCAAAACTATAATTCACAAAATAGAACTGCCCATTAGAGGTAATTATGCCAATCTAGCTGAAGATGTCACGGGATTGCAGATGGGAAAACTGAGTGACAAGTATGTCTTAATTTTATCTAAATGTTGCAGAGAAACTATGATTTTGAGATGGTGGCATTCTGGCTATCCAACACTTACCGTCTGATGGTCTGTATAAGGCAGTACAGTGGGGACGAGGTGAGTATTTAAATTTTATTTTGAGAAACCAATATGAAGGATCAAGCCCCATAATGCAGGATACACCAAGGTTTAAAAAAAATAAGATGGATTAAATCAGGACAAGGTTAAATGCCAAGCATAGGCTCTAAAAGCTCGGTGTGAAAGTAAGCTGTGAGAAGGACACCGTCTGCAAAGGGATATTGACAGGTTAAGTGAGTGGGCAAGAAGGTGGCAGATGGAGTATAATGTGGGGAAATGTGAGGTTATTCACTTTGGTAGGAAGAATAGAAGAACAGAATATTTTTTAAATGGTGAGAAACTATTAAATGTTGGTGTCCAGAGAGACTTGGGTATCCTTGTACATAAAAGACAAAGTTAACGCAGGCATAGCAAGCAATTAGGAAGGCAAATGGTATGTTGGCTTTTATTGTAAGGGGGTTGAAATACAAGAGTAAGGAAGTCTTGCTTCAATTATACAGGGCTTTGGTGAGACCGCACCTGGAGTACTGTATACAGTTTGGTCCCCTTACCTAAGGAAGGCTATACTTGCCTTAGAGGGGATGCAACAAAGGTTCACTAGATTGATTCCTGGTTTGAGAGGGTTGTCTTATGGGGAGCGATCGAGTAGAATGGACCTATACTCTCGAGTTTAGAAGAATGACCGGTGATCTCATTGAAACGTATAAGATTCTGAGAGGTTGTTTCCCCGGGCTGGAGCCTCTAGAACTAGGGGGCATAATCTTAGGATATGGGGTCGGCCATTTAAGACTGAGATGAGAAGGAATTTCTTCACTCAGGGTTGTGAATCTTTAGAATTCTCTACCCCGGAGGGCTGTGGATGCTGAGTCATTGAGTATATTCAAGGCTGAGACTGATAAATTTTTGGGCTCTAAGGGAATCAAGGGATATGGGGATCGGGCTGGAAAGTGGAGTTGAGGTCTAAGATCAGCCATGATCTTATTGAATGGCGGAGCAGGCTCAAGGGGCCGTATGGCCTATTCCTGTTGTTCTCTGCAGCTCATAAAGGGCTGAAGATTATATGACTATCCACTATAAACTGATGTCACTGAGATACTACTATCTTTAAATTAGGTTTATCACCGGCTTGGATTCTAACTTTTATCTCCAAACGTATGAGTGCATGTCTTGAATTTCCAAAAATACATTAATGTATATTCAGTGAAGCTACTGTACATTTTTAATTTCACAGTGCTTCCATTGATACGTTCAGTAGTTATTAGTTGGGCTCATGGTCAGTGGGTGGGTTGCTGTACAAGGGAGGGAGGCAATTTCCAAGAATGATCCTCCCATCCACAAATAAGTCTTGTGTATATAAGTCCAATAATTGATTTTTGTTTGACAGAACTCTGTTGAAATGAATACACCTGAACAAAGAAAGCATGCCTTGAAGAATTTTGATCTTTCCCAACATTGTCTGATTTTGTCTGACCTTGCTATTCAAATTTATTACCAATTAATCAAGGCTGCAGAGGGGAAACTTCAGCAAATGATTGGCAAGTGATTCTGTGCTAAGTAAAACATACTCTGGTTATTGCTAGTTAGAAAAAAAACTTTTTAAAAATTTAATCTGCAGAACTTCTGACATTTCTATATATATCATTAATCACTAAGCACTTTTGGATGTGGGATGAAAAGGATTTTTAAAAATATTCAATAATGGTCACATTCTTTTTTGTAAGTACAAAATGTATATGTCATGTAGTTTTTCCCCTTGACCTTGTAAATTTGGATTTAAAAAAAAATCAAAATGCAATATGATTGGACTTGAAGTAGATTATCAGGTGGGAGCTGGCAAGAGAAAAGAATTGAGGAAAGAGGGTTTGAACATTTGGGAGTTTGATTCTGTAATTTGAGAACTCATGTTTATTACATCAACCATTATTAAAGTTCTGCAGTGACTTTTCTGAAATATACTGCCTGTAAAATGGTTAACTGTAATGTACAATGGTTTTAAACATAAAAATAATTCTTGCAATAAAATGTATTTGCCTGTTTTTAATCTGTGCTTGCAGTGTCTGGAATGCTAGAAAATGATACCATTCAGAGCATTTCAAGTATGACGGCAAGACCAGCAGGATATAGAAAGAAAACTGGAAGTCTTCCTGCCGATGACACCACTTACACATTGAATTCCATCCTTCACCAATTAAACTTGTTCCATAGTATCCTGTCCAAACATGGTTTGCATCCTGAAATCATTAAACAAGTTTACCGGCAGATTTACTATATAATTGCAGCAGTCACGCTGAACAACTTGCTTCTAAGGAGGGACGTGTGCTCCTTTAGTAATGGTGTCCAAATCAGGTAAAAAAAACTCTTAGGATTTTGTGAAATCTTTCATTTTGCATTTGCAGTAGGTACAATGGCAGCTGAACAGTGGTGGCTTAGCTAAAGTGCTGTTTTGATTGTAAGCAATGAATAGCAGTCCAATATTAACAATGTCAGAGGCAATTCGCTTAATTTGGCATAAGAGGTTGAGTTCAATTCAGGTGGCCTCTGATATAGCTACTTTTTTGTCTATGTAATAGCATAATTGGCATTAGTATGCCATGAAGTTGATGGGCAACTATACCTGCTTTTATATAATGGCCCAGGCTTTCCAGTATTTACTTTTGTAATGTAACTCAACTGTACGGCACGTGCAGTCTTGACATTTTGGCTAATGTGCACGTGCGGAGTAGTGAAGTCATGATGTATCACTAGAGGGAATGTAGCAGCGTGGGGGTGTGATGTCATGACATCACCACTAAAATGCATGATTGCCAGCTGGGTTGCCCCCTGGAAGATGGGGTTTAAAAAAGGGTATTTCTGGCTGGTTTGATTAAAACTAACTTTTTAATATAATTATCTCCAGTAAGTTTATTTGGATGTGCCTGCTGCACAGAACCCATTCTACAGGAGCCAGCAGCTGAAGACCAATATAAAAGCAACAATGGGCTGCTTGAAAAAATCCAGCCATTTCTCATGCTTTTCAACTCTGCACAAGCATATTGGAACAGTTTGTTTGAACTGTACTAACAAACTGTAAAGACTTGCTATTTTAAATTGTTACTGGAATAACTTAAATGCAAACTTTTGGATCAGAAGCATAGGAATTTTGATTCCTTTATGGGGAAAATTAGTTATGTAATCAAAATGTGCCTTCTGATTTTAACTAAACTTCGAAGTAACTTACTTTTTTTTGGTACAATGCTAAAAAATAAACTGCATTAAAAGTCCCAAAATTAGACCCACTTTTTGGAGTTTTGTGCCCATTCATTAGTATTATGCTGTCGGTCTTAAGATGACCACCTGGCAACTCTTGCTGACGCTAATTTTTTTTAACCTGCACCAATGTTTTCCTGTTAGTTACTGACACCACAGTCCAATAACCATTATTGTGATCATCCTGATGTATTTAGTCGCAAACTATACAAAATGGCACAAATTATACCCTCAACCTTGCCATGAGTTGTGTTCAAGGTGAATAAAAAGACTGTTTTGAAGAAAAGCACTTGCTAATGAAATGTATAAATGTGGTTTATGGATTTGCTTGTTTTGGTGGTTCCATTTACCCTATTGACCAAATGTATTCTGGTTTTGCTGATGAGCAAACCCATTTAGTTGTGGGAAAGGTTTACAGAAATCTCTGCAGAGTTGAGCAATTCCATCGAGTTCCGCAAAACCCAATATCCAGGTATAACTCGTTAAATTCAATTTTGATGCAGTGTCTTTAATCTGAAATAAAGACTGAAGTTCAGTGCAATCTCTAGAAAATTCAAATCTGTAGATGTAGGAGAAACTGTAACCTAAGATTAATTTCTGTGAGGTGTTGGCCAGAAATTAGCAAAAGATTGCCAGTGAAATACAAAAGGTTACTTGCCAAAGACAGGCCTCCAATGTCTGAATCAACACTTTTTAAATATACCTATTTTGTATAACAGTGCTATCCAAGTTCTAGACTTGAAGCTAGAACATGGGTGTTGGCCTGCTATGTAAATAACAAGGGCTTCCTTTGCCAAGTATAAGCTATGTTCCTGGAAAGTTGAATCCACATGGAGCTGTGTAATTCTGAAGCCAAGTTTGATGTTTGTGCCTATTGTGTTGACTAATGTATTATCCTTGAACACGTAGTAATAGTACACAAACCTGTTTTTTTCTCTCATTCCTTTATTTCAGTTGAGTGGAAAGTTAAATGATCTCATCAGTGCTAATTTCTCATGCTGATGCCTGGGTTGTGATTTGAGTCTTTTTAACTAAGTTTAGTAACAATGGATCTTGGGCCTCTGCAGGCATCACAATACAACCATATGTATATATCTAAATCCTGATCATTGTTTGTAAGTGGGGTTTGTGAAATTAAAACTAAAGTTAGTTAAAATAAGTGTAAATACATTATAGTTTCACAGGACTGCCAATTAAGCTATTTGTACTGTACAGTAAATTACAAGGAGGTCTATAGTTTCAATGGTATACCACACATGTGCAATAATTCTAGCATTTCACATTTGACTCTACGCTTCTAGTCATAAAACTTGGCAAACTGTTGAGAAGTTCTTAGTCTTTTGATACCATGAGTCATATTGCTCGGATTGCTGCAACGCTTGTTGGAGTTGTTTAATCCATCTCCTCTTCCTCCTGATCCAGGAACAATGTCAGTCAGCTAATTGAATGGCTAAGAGGCAAGAACCTGCACCAAAGTGGTGCACTTGAGACATTGGAGCCACTGATACAAGCTACACAGCTCTTGCAATTGAATAAGACGACTGATGCAGATGCTGAGGCAATCTGTTCGATGTGCACAGTACTCTCAAAGCCACAGGTAGATTTCAATTTACCATCATACTTTGAGCATAAACATCACAGCTACCTAAAATATTGGTTGTGGATTTTAGAAGTATTAGCATGCTGGAAGAAAAGGTCTAACTGGAGTGACTTTAAGGTGGAAGCCAAAGTGTTGCTGGAATGATGGATACCGAGTGTAGTAGTTAGGGGACATGAATATCATAGGGCTCACAGTTCTGGTCTCTGCAGTGCAAAAAGAATATTGCAGCTATTGAAAGGATGCAGAAGACAGCAGCCAGAATGATTGAGATGAAGGGATTGGGTTGTAAGGAGCGATTATGTAAATTGGGCAAGTTCTCACTGGAATAAGAGAACATTAGGATTGTAAAGGGACTAGAAAATATAGACCATGTAGAGCTGTTTTACCTTGTCCAGAACAGTGAAACAGTAGAGGACATAGCCTGTGCCTGAAAGGGTGTAAATTCAAAACTAATCTACAAAAATATTTTTTGTGAGCAAGTGGTAAATCTATAGAACAGATAATATTGAGTCATTCAAATACAAATTAGATAGATTTATTTCAGTTTTTTAGAATACATTATATGAGCAATTTGAAACATGACATGTTAAGTGTAGCATGGGAGGAACAGGTGACTTTGGACTTAAAGGTTCGCAAAGCTTTCCACTATGGGTTTTCCTCACCATTTCTGGATCTGTTGTGGACTAATTGATAGAGATTGATTGCCGTGATTAGTCAATAACTCCATTATAGTGTATCATTCAACTACCAGGATGGTAGAAAGTGAACTGGATGGACCTTGGTCTTTTTTTGTCTAGCTACTGTTGCGTTCATATGCATGGGAATCCATTCATTGCTTATGGTTAGAGAAAGGACAAGCAGGACAAATCCAATCCGGCCAATTACCGCCCCATCAGTCTACTCTCAATCATCAGCAAAGTGTCGTCATCAGCGCTATCAAGCGGCACATGCTCACCAATAACCTGCTCACCGATGCTCAGTTTGGGTTCCACCAGGACCACTCGGCTCCAGACCTCATTACAGCCTTGGTCCAAACATGGACAAAAGAGCTGAATTACAGAGGTGAGGTGAGAGTGATTGCCCTTGACATCAAGGCAGCATTTGACCAAGTGTGGCACCAAGGAGCCATAGTAAGATTGAAATCAATGGGAATCAGGGGGAAAACTCTCCAATGGCTGGAGCCATACCTAGCACAAAGGAAGATGGTAGTGGTTGTTGGAGGCCAATCATCTCAGCCCCAGGACATTGCTGCAGGAGTTCCTCAGGGCAGTGTCCTAGGCCCAATCATCTTCAGCTGCTTCATCAATGACCTTCCCTCTATCATAAGGTCAGAAATGGGGATGTTCAATGATGATTGCACAGTGTTCAGTTCCATTCGCAACCCCTCAGACAATGAAGCAGTCCGTGCCCGCATGCAGCAAGACCTGGACAACATCCAGGCTTGGGCTCATAAGTGGCAAGTAACATTCGCACCAGACCAGTGCCAGGCAATGACCACCTCCAACAAGAGAGAGTCTAACCACCACCACTTGACATTCAACGACATTACCATCGCCAAATCCCCCACCATCAACATCCTGGGGGTCACCATTGACCAGAAACTTAACTGGACCAGCCACATAAATACTGTGGCTACAAGGGTAGGTCAGAGGCTGGGTATTCTGTGGCGAGTCACTCACCTCCTGACTCCCCAAAGCCTTTCCACCATCTACAAGGCACAAGTCAGGAGTGTGATGGAATTCTCTCCACTTGCCTGGATGAGTGCAGCTCCAACAACACTCAAGAAGCTCGACACCATCCAAGATAAAGCAGCCCGCTTGATTGGCACCCCATCCACCACCTAAACATTCACTCCCTTCACCACCGGCGCACCGTGGCTGCAGTGTGTACCATCCACAAGATGCACTGCAGCAACTCGCCAAGGCTTCTTCGACAGCACCTCCCAAACCCGTGACCTCCACCACCTAGAAGGACAAGGGCAGCAGGCACATGGGAACACCATCACCTGCACATTCCCCTCCAAGTCACACACCATCCTGACTTGGAAATATATCGCCGTTCCTTCGTCGTTGCTGGGTCAAAATCCTGGAACTCCCTGCCTAACAGCACTGTGAGAGAACCTTCACCACACGGACTGCAGCGGTTCAAGGCGGCGGCTCACCACCATCTTCTTGAGGGCAATTAGGCGTGGGCAGTAAATGCTGGCCTTGCCAGCGATGCCCACATCCCATGAATGAATTTTTTTTTAAAAAAAGGACAATTGCATTTTTGAGGAACAGATAAAAGGCAAGCTGGCTGTAGGAAAATGTCACCTTGTTGAAAAGTTATTCATCTTTGAATTTCTTTAAAAGAGGCTGTAACTTAAATGTTGGGCCAGAAATCGCGCAGAGCGTTGAGGCAACGGTAACTGCTGCTCCTGTGAATTAAATAACTCAATTACTTACTGCGGGCTCTGTGGCGTCGAATTGAGTGAATTTGAACTTTTTAACAAGTTTTATTCACCCAGCCTCTGAGCAGCATGAGTTGCCAAGCGGCTGGAAAAGTGAGAAAACGCACCCACAAAACCAGACTGCATTGCTCAAGCAGACTGCATTCATTTAAACTTAGTATTCTGTATGTCATTGTAAATAAAATCTTTAATTTTTTTATAAGAAGCTAAATAAATAATTGAACTAGACAGAAGGGGAAAGTGAAAAAAAAATTAAACATTTTTTAATAACCAAAAATTATTTAAAATAAGGAGGAATGAGACTCCATTTTTAAAAGTTAATGACTGCCAAACAACTAAAAATTAAGATTTACCATGCTGTTAAAACTTAGTTTAGACCTGGTATTTTTAAGCGTATCTGTTTGGTGATGTAATTAGTTACTTTCCAGCTGGGCCAATAAGCAAATTGGGGCTTTTTCAATGATTTCTCTGATTGCAGCATGCAATGGCCCTTTAATTTGAAGCTGTCATATTGCCAGCAAACCGCGAAGAGCAGGTTTCGGATTTCCACGTTTCATTGTGCTTGTGCAAACGCTGGAACTTGCTCCTTCAATTCGCCATTAATAAGAGAGCACTGTTGACTCCTCCATTATTTCGGGAGTGATTTCTGCCCCATTAAATTTCCTTTTGTAATTTTGCTTGCTGGCATTAGGTTTAATTTGTTTTAATGAAGCTTTTGATTTAATGTGATTAAAGTTGAATATGGGATTTTATTTCAATTTTAAATGAACTGTATTTAATCATTCCCCTCCAGAGGTTGTTCTCTAAGATAGCTTCATTGGTAAATTTTAGTTAGGAAGCGTAGCATCAACACCAGTTGAGGAATACTGTTCCTTTGAAACTTATTAAGCAGTACAATATAATTTTTTTGAATCATTAGGTAAACAACCTAAGTTCACATCTCATGGAAAATGCATAATTGTGTATACAAATATTTGGACTACTGATATGCTGACTATAGAGAATTGTAGTTTGCTTATTCCAATTTGACTTGTGTATTCCATTTAATTAGGTATTAATGACTGCAAGCGTGTGGGTAGCTAGTGTTTATATTGCACATGCAGTTTTGCAAATTGAATTTTCCTAGAATTGACTTAATATGTTTATAACCTGTTAATACTTGCCAATTTTTTAAAAAGATTCCTGAAATTTTGCACCCACAATTTCTACAATAGGAATTTCTTGAAAAGCAGAAAAATGTTTGTTTTGTCTATACAATGATTTTGGAATAATTCAATAAAATTTCAACCATATTAAATAATGTACCCTCAACATTTGATAAAATACATTTTCCCAGAAATTATGTTGCTTGCCATTTATTTGGAAGAGCTAAAGTTTATATAATGCATCTGGCGAACAAATGCACTGACTACATCCTGTATTTGAGTTTTATTTACGAAGTTTACTTTGTCTTCCCTTGTACTCCCGAGCTGCAAGCTCTCGGCTCCCAAATCAGTGGGAGTAGTCCTTGCCCAAGATATCCAAGTAGAAGGGGCCGAACCCTTTGCCTGGATTAAATGGGCTTTCAATTTTTCAACATAATAGTGAATCCCAAACTTCCAGCACTTTGCAGAAAATAATTTCCACCTTCTGTCCTGCACATATGCTGACGGGAACAGGTGGAACCGACATCTTGCTGTTGGGAAGAGTGAACACCATAAAGATGCATATGCTCCCCCACCTTTTTACATGTTCCAGATGTTGCCCATTCATATCTACGCATATTTGTTTTGGAACCTCAACCAGCACCTTTCCAGTTCTTCTGGCCATGAAGGTAGCCAAGCATATTCCTGAGATGGCAGACTGAGTCTACTAAATTTCAAGCAATAGTGTTACTATTTGGTAGCCCAGCTGATGGCATCAGTCCCTCGAGCAAGACTCCACCTGTAAACATTTTGCTTGTTATGGAGGCTAATGCCACTTTACTGCCTTGGTCTACCCTCCATATGATCTCAAAGATAAACAGGAGCCAGAGAACACCCAATTGTGTATCGTCATTTGGTAAGTTTGTGGGAAACTTTCATTGCATGGAGCATACCAGTCATCCAGTTGGTCCACTCCTCTAGAGGACTGCTACTGCACCATAGTGGGATCCCGATTGAGAATGATGAGGTACAGTCTTAAAATCTGAAGAGCTGGATAGACACCTGTCCATGTGCTTCAAAAGACTTAACTTCTCTAGGTATGCTGGAATTAGGACCATTTGGTTTCTACCTTACAGTGGCTATAATATATCTGTAACTATTACTTTGAAATTCCTGATGCTTTTATCCTGACAATTTTTTCTACTTATCTGCTTTCTATCCTTTGTAACAGATTGTGAAAATATTGACTCTGTATACACCTATTAATGAATTTGAAGAACGTGTTACTGTAGCTTTTATAAAGAGTATTCAGGTAGGTTTGTGGAAATATCTTGGATATCTTTATTCTGTTTAAACTCTAATTTCTCATAGCTGATGCAACCAGACATATTCAGTAACTAAACCTAATTTTGGATCAGTTAGATATTTAGATAGCTCAAGATTTTTGAGTGTGATCCTGCTCATTCATTCATCTCTTAAACTCCATTTTGAATGAAGTAGTCAAACACTGGTGTGGGGAAGGAAGGAAAGGGCTTTTTGAGTGAAGCTTTGCTAGCTTTCTGTTGCATGACTTTAGTGTTTCCACTGGTGACTGTTTTCCAGTATTCTTTCCTGCTTTATAAAGCCAGGACATGTACTACAACTATAAAGATAATCTAATCATTTTGTATTTTAGAAATTACCAACCTACCTAGTCCCTTGGGCTTCTGCACATCCAAATGATAAATGCTTTTTGATTTTTGTCTACTTGGGACAATTTAAAGCAAGTGGTATTTTATGGAGCAACAATACTGTAATCTGTATGCTTTATCATGTGGTGCTTTAAAATAATATACTAATGTGTTTAACTCTTCTGTGGGTAAGGGTAATTTTATCATTCCATGTGAGTTTATGACTAATGGGCTTATATCCATGATGTGTGGGATTTAGGGAATGGAGAAAAAAAAATGTGGATTACTCACCCTTGGGTGAAATGGCCTTTTACGTGAATGTGCACTTCCTATCACATTTCCCTGTGACCTCTTCCCTGGATGTTGCTTGTGGATGGGAAATCTTACCATTACAACAGAATATGTAAATTTGTTTTTCATTTATTAAATAGATCAGTAAATCCTCTTCCCCTCAAGAAAAAGTCCAGTCAGTTGGAGATTTTGTTTTTCTCCAACAGGACTTGGATGTTTCTTAGCTCAGCACAAAATTCAGTGCTGATGCCAAGATGAAATACTGAAAATTGATTACATTAGCTTGCTTTTTTGGGAAAGTGTTTGGTCTTGTGATCTTTTTGATGAAAAACTGTATTCCCATGATATCTACAGTCGGATGGGCTAGTATATCGGAATTTTATTACATTTAAAGGAGTCATTTAATATTTTGCAATATAATAGTCCCTCACTATAACAATCTATTATATCTGCTTCTGGCATAAATTCTTTTACTGAATGTTTGTTTGTTTTGTCTTTTACAGAATCGATTAGCAGACAGAAGTCCAAGTCGTCAACTGCTAATGGAGTTAAAGCATGTGTTTGCTGTAAACTTTCCCATCGTTCCTTCTCCAGTGAATCTGGACAAGATTAAAATACCTGAAATCTTGGACCTGAACTTTCTAAACAGATTCTGAATATGTAGTTGATGGATGATGGGTTCGGTGGTCTGGAACGGGTTTACAACTTGCAAGATTTTGATTAAAAGCTGTGTATTTTTGCAGAAATAGCACCTTTTCTGCATTTTGCATTTTTAAACACTTATGCAATTGAACACTATGCTTAGCCCTCTTATTGCTAAAGGTATTTTAAGTAAATTCAATTGAAAAGACAGCTTTTACCAGAAGTACTTTATTTACAGTTTTTGAATTTTGCAGTGTAATTCTGAAATGATGTGTGGCATCTTTGAGAAGGCTAAAGCATAAACACAGTCATAATTGATCCCAAGCTCAAAACCTAGGGGGAAAAATTAATTCATGAAAACTGCAGTTGTCTTTTGTGGAGATACAAGGACATAAATGAGAATTTAACTCCAGGTAATTGATTGAGGCTCACTGGAATTGTTTGAAATGGAGATTCAGCACTTCGATTAATTCACATGCACTCAATTAACCTTAGCTCAGGTGTTCAGTTTACTTGCGATTTAAAACTCGGATGGTGCTATCTCACAGTTGTGCAGTTAACTTAATCACAATGTAATATTTTATATTTGTATTTAGATGGTACTTTTTCACTACTGTGCATTCTTTGCCCACCTGAGTGGCTGGGCACTGACTCATTCAGTGTTTGTCACTGATCAACGAGGAGAAAATTTGAGATATGGTTTGAATTATTCCACTGATCACTAGACATCTTGCTTTCTGTGTGGCCGATCTCGAGAGGAAACTCAACTAAATAAAATAACATGTGGGATTGACATATTTATACTTAAACTACTTGTTTTTGCATAATCCATTAATAAAATGGATCAATGTTTTAATTGCTAAGAGGGCACATTTTGTTTGTAATGTTGACAAGCAGATTATTGCAGGAGAACATGGAAGTGTGTATTTAATGTGTAATTGGATTAATGCAAACCTACAAGATGAGAAAGTGACAATGTTACATCAGTAAATAACAAAGAGCACTGAATAAAATTGCAGCTGCATCATTGTACTGGCCCAGAAATGGTGGTTGTTACTGATGACTAGCATTTTTTTTAAGGTCCAACACACTCTCAACAATGAATAGTTCAAATACTGCAACATTTTTGTAACCTGATAGATGGTGTTATATGATGTGTAATCTGCTTTATAATTTGTTTTTTGAGTGCACATTGAGGCAGTTGAGTACTCCAGCCCAAAATTTATTGGTTGGGTTTATTTAGACTTTTGACTATTTCACTTTTTTAAACATGATGTGGAGATGCCGGTGATGGACTGGGGTGGACAAATGTAAGGAGTCTTACAACACCAGGTTATAGTCAACAGTTTTATAAAAATAAAACTGTTGGATTATAACCTGGTGTTGTAAGACTCCTGACTTTTTTTAAAGATACCAGATATTTTGTCATCACAACATTTAGTCCTGTAGTTTGGTGCCAACATGATTTGATATGGAGTGATGGGACAAAAGTTTGCATTTTTAGATTCTCCAGAATGAAGAGTACCAGATCTTTGCCATTAGGAAATGTGGCATGTGGATATGATGCAGTCTCCTAGGAGATCTAATTTTAAATGGTGTTGGGTTACCTAGGTCCAGATTAATGCACTCTTCGATGGAGACCATTGCTGTAATCTGGACTTCAAATGTAAATATTAATAGGTCTTACCCGGTCTGGCCTATATGTGACTCCAGATCCACAGCAATGTGGTTGATTCTTAATTACCCTCTGAAATGGCCTAGCAAGCCACTCAGTTGTAAAATCTCGCTACGAAAAGTCATAAGAATAAAACCGGACGAACCACTAGGCACTGGACACGCCAACGGCAAACCAAGCCCAGTCGCCCCTGAAAGGTCCTCCTTACTAACAGCTGGGGACTTGTCCCAAAATTGGGAGAGCTGTCCCACAGACTAGTCAAGCAACAGCCTGACATAGCCATACTCACAGAATCATACCTCTCAGCTAACGTCCCAGACTCTTCCATCACCATCCCTGGGTATGTCCTGTCCCACGGGCAGGACAGACCCACCAGAGATGGCGGTACAGTGATATACAGTCAGGAGGGAGTGACCCTGACTCTGGACCCCATGAAATCTCATAGCATCAGGTCAAACATGGGCAAGGAAACCTCCTGCTGATTACCACCTACCTTCCTCCCTCAGCTGATGAATCAGTCCTCCTCCATGTTGAGCACCACTTGGAGGTAGCAAGGGCACAAAATATACTCTGGGTGGGGGACTTCAATGTCCATCACCAAGAGTGGCTCAGTAACACCACTGCTGATCAAGTCCTGAAGGACATAGCTGCCAGACTTGACCTCGTCCTCACCAATCGATCTGTCCATGACAGTATTGGTAGGAGTGACCACCGCACAATCCTCGTGGAGATGAAATCCCATCTTCGCACTGAGGACACCATCCAACGTGTTCTGTGGCACTACCACCGTGCTAAATGGGATAGATTCAGAACAGATCTAGCAGCTCAAAACTGGGCATCCAGCAGCAGCACAACTGTATTCCAGCACAATCTGTAACCTCATGGCCCGGCATATTCCTAACTCTACCATTACCAACAAGCCAGGGGATCAACCCTGGTTCAATGAGGAGTGTAGAAGAGCATGCCAGGAGCAGCAGGCGTACCTAAAAATGAGGTACCAATCTGGTGAAGCTACAACTCGACTACATGCATGCTCAACAACGGAAGCAACATGCTATAGCCAGAGCTAAGTGATTCCACAACCAACGGATCAGATCAAAGCTCTGCAATCCTGCCACATCCAGTCGTGAATGGTGGTGGACAATTAAACAACTAACGGGAGGAGGAGGCTCTGCAAACATCCCCATCCTCAATGACGGCGGAGTCCAGCACGTGAGTGCAAAAGACGAGGCTGAAGCGTTTGCAACTATCTTCAGCCAGAAGTGCCGAGTGGATAATCCATCTCGGCCTCCTCCCGATATCCCCACCATCACGGAAGCCAGTCTTCGGCCAATTCGATTCACCCCACGTGATATCAAGAAACGGCTGAGTGCACTGGATACAGCAAAGGCTATGGGCCCCAACAACATCCCAGCTGTCGTGCTGAAGACTTGTGCTCCAGAACTAGCTGCGCCTCTAGCCAAGCTGTTCCAGTACAGCTACAACACCGGCATCTACCCGACAATGTGGAAAATTGCCCAGGTATGTCCTGTCCACAAAAAAAAGCAGGACAAATCCAATCCGGCCAATTACTGCCCCATCAGTCTACTCTCAATCATCAGCAAAGTGATGGAAGGTGTCGTCGACAATGCTATCAAGTGGCACTTACTCACCAATAACCTGCTCGCCGATGCTCAGTTTGAGTTCCGCCAGGACCACTCGGCTCCAGCCCTCATTACAGCCTTGGTCCAAACATGAACAAAAGAGCTGAATTCCAGAGGTGAGGTGAGAGTGACTGCCCTTGACATCAAGGCAGCATTTGACCGAGTGTGGCACCAAGGAGCCCTAGTAAAATTGAAGTCAATGGGAATCAGGGGGAAAACTCTCCAGTGGTTGGAGTCATACCTAGCACAAAGGAAGATGGTAGTGGTTGTTGGAGGCCAATCATCTCAGCCCCAGGACATTGCTGCAGGAGTTCCTCAGGGCAGTGTCCTAGGCCCAACCATCTTCAGCTGCTTCATCAATTACCTTCCCTCCATCATAAGGTCAGAAATGGGGATGTTCGCTGATGACTGCAGTGTTCAGTTCCATTCGCAACCCCTCAAATAATGAAGCAGTCTGAGCCCGCCTGCAGCAAGACCTGGACAACATCCAGGCTTGGGCTCATAAGTGGCAAGTAACATTCATGCCAGATAAGTGCCAGGCAATGACCATCTCCAACAAGAGAGAGTCTAACCACCTCCCCTTGACAGTCAACGGCATTACCATCGCCGAATCCCCCCACCAACAACATCCGGGGGGTCACCATTGACCAGAAACTTAACTGGACCAGCCATATAAATACTGCAGTTACGAGAGCAGGTCAGAGGCTGGGTATTCTGCGGCGAGTGACTCACCTCCTGACTCCCCAAAGCCTTTCCACCATCTACAAGGCACAAGTCAGGAGTGTGATGGAATACTCTCCACTTGCTTGGATGAGTGCAGCTCCAACAACACTCAAGAAGCTTGACACCATCCAAGATAAAGCAGCCCGCTTGATTGGCACCCAATCCACCACCATAAACATTCACTCCCTTCACCACCGGCGCACTGTGGCTGCAGTGTGTACCATCCACAGGATGCACTGCAGCAACTCGCCAAGGCTTCTTCGACAGCACCTCCCAAACCCGCGATCTCTACCATCTAGAAGGACAAGAGCAGCAGGCACATGGGAACAACACCACCTGCACGTTCCCCTCCAAGTCACACATCATCCCGACTTGGAAATATATCGCCGTTCCTTCATTGTCGCTGGGTCAAAATCCTGGAACTCCCTTCCTAACAGCACTGTGGGAGAAACGTCACCACACGGACTGCAGCGGTTCAAGAAGGTGGCTTACCACCACCTTCTCAAGGGCAATTAGGGATGGGCAATAAATGCTGGCCTCGCCAGCGACGCCCACATCCCATGAACGAATAATAAAAAAAGGTGGGTTGAGCATAGTAGGTTATTTTATACTGCTGCCTCTGGAGAAAGTTCCACACCCTAATACAAAAAAAAATTCCCAAATGCAAAAAAATTGTATGACTAGGCAAAATGGGCAACTATTAATCTCTGACCGGCTGAATAAGTAGCTACTCAGATCTGCCTCAGTGTGCTTGAAGTTGGAACTGATGAGATTGGAGATAACACTAGTAATTGGGGATCAGATTTTGCACTTTATACATTCTCCAATTGTGACTTGAAATGGAAATAACTATGAAGGGAATTGATTCTAATCCAGATGACTAGATAATGAATGCGATTTGGAGAAGCCCTCAACACTGAGTGAAGAGGGAAACTAACCTTAGTTAATCTTACTTTCAAAGCATCTCTACCACTTGTTCCTCCCTCCCCCAGCTGCTTTCAAAAGCGTGAAGAGACCTGAACCATAACAGAAGAGTCTTGTCTGGCTTTTTTTCTGTATAGAAAGCCTGAATGCAAAGTATGCATTTAATACTTGGACACAACTATTTTTTCCTTATTGGAAATCAAGTCTTTAATGTTGTAATTTATTGGATCATTTGAGGGACCTATTTGCAAAACAATATTCAAGGGCCTCTGCCCACAATTGTTGGAATTTTTTGAGTGGTCATTCATTCTAGAAACTGATTTAAATCTGTTTAATAGTAAATATTTAAAACATTTTTTGGTTTGGAAAATTGGAGCTTCAAGCAAGTATCTTAACATTCCTTTCCATAGTTGACTGATGCAAGAACATTTAAAATTGCATAAGGCCAACAGTTTGCCAAGAACACCAAAGTAGATGTTTGTAAATTAGGTAAACATTAGCATTAATAGCCATCAAACAAAACATTGTATGGTGTGTTTTTAGAAACACTGGACCATCAGAAAACCAAACTGCTTATTTTGTATTCGTGAATAAGCTATCTTGTCTGTTGCTTCGAATTGTGTCACAATCTGGTATATTTAAGACTTAAAAATCAGCTTCAAGAATCTTTGATGTCTTAGTGCTTTATGCTGAACACTAGCAAATGAAACATGTTTCCATGATGCAGATTGCAATAGTACAAGGCATTCATAGGTTGCACCTGCTCTGTGGCTCTGGTCTTGCTAGCACTGCTATAACACTAGACCAATAGTAAACAATTTTACAACACCAAGTTATAGTCCAACGATATAGTCCATCGACATCTACCTGAGGAAGGAGGAAGCCTCCGAAAGCTTGTACATTTCAAATAAAATCGTTGGACTATAACTTGGTGTTGTAAAATTGTTTACAATTGTCAACCCCAGTCCATCACCGGCATCTCCACATCATGACTAGACCAATATGCATGCATTGAACCCTGACCTTGCAATTGATTTTTAGTTCACTTTATTACCATGGATTCTATTCCTCATGTTCCCTTTCTTCCCCTTCACTCCCTTACAGCTTCAACTTCTGAGCGACTAAGCACATTTCCTATTGTGCTGCTTCCCTTTCCAGTTGGTGACTTTGTTTTATCTAAGCATTCTAGGAAGGCATGTTTCTTTAGTGTCCCATAGCTTAAGAGTAACTGAGTTACTAATTGTAATATCGGTCATGCTTTACAAACCTGTCATTTATTTAAAAAGGAATGTTAGAAAGTATCAATGAGCAAATTGAGTTTTCATTAAGCAGTTCTGATTTTATAATGAGTCTCACATTTGGAAGGCTTCAAGAAATTTTAGTATGTCAACTGATCACTATGCTGGAGAATGACATTTAACAGGGAAGCTCTATTACTTTTAATTCAATTTACTATATAGTAAATTGGTATATAACTTGGTATATAGCTTCCCTTCTCATCGCCAAGTGTACCATCATCTGAAGTTAGTTGTAGCCTAAATGAATACTGGTGGAGAGGGTTCCTCTGGGGAGTGCAGCCAGAGCCAAGTCCACAGCACCATGGGTGGCTCAGCTGCAAGGGGAGGAGAAAGGTCAAGACAGCAATAATTAGGGAAACAGACAGGTGTTTCTGCGGCTGCAGTCGTGATTCCAGGATGGTATGTTGCCTCCCTGGTGCCAAGGTCAAGGATATCACTAAGCGGCTGCAGAACATTGAGGTGGGAAGGTGAACAGCAAGAGGTCGTGGTCCATATCTGTACCAATGACATAGGTTAAAAAGAGGGCTGAGATCCTGCAGGTAGACTTTAGGGAGCTAGGAAAGCAATTAATAAGCAGGACCTCAAAGGTAGTAATATCCGGATTACTCCCAGTGCCAAGCGTTAGAGGGAATAGTGCAGATGAATGTGTGGCTGGAGAGATGGTGCAGGAGGGAGGGCTTTAGATTCGTGGGGCATTGGGTCCAGTTCTGGGGGAGGTGGGACCTGTACAAGCCGGATGGGTTGCATCTCAATGGGGCCAAGACCAATATCCTCAAAGTTTTGATAGTGCTGTTGAGGAGGGTTTAAACTAGCATAGTGGGGATGGGAACATGAGTGTAGATTCAGAAGGGAGAGAAGCAGAGCTGGAAATGGAAGGCAGAAAATTAATGTGAGTTTGGAAGGCAGAGGAAACAAAGGTTAGAAAATAAGACAACTTCTATGCAAGGAGTCTAGTGAATAAGGCAGATGAGCTGAGGGCACAGATAGATATGTGGACGTATGATTATAGCTATTACTGAAACATGGCTTAGAGGGGTAGAATGGCAGCTTAACATTCCTGGTTACAGGGTTTTCAGACGAGATCGAGAGGGGGATTAAAAAAGGAAGCGGGTGGCAATATTGTATAAATAAACAATTACAGCTGTGAGTAGTTTTTCACATCGTTCACCTGAGGAAGGAGGTAGCCTCCGAAAGCTTGTGAATTTAAAATAAAATTGCTGGACTATAACTTGGTGTTGTAAAATTGTTTACAATTGTCAACCCCAGTCCATCACCGGCATCTCCACATCACAGCTGTGAGTAGGGATGATATGTTAGAAGGATCATCAAATGAGGCCATATGGGTTGAGCAAAGGAACAAAAAAAGGGCAATCACATGGCTTGGAGTGTACTATAGACCCCCAAACAGTCAGAGGGAGATAGAAGAGCAAATATATGTAGGCAAATTTCTGAAGTGCAAAAACAATAGTAGGGGATTTCAACTACCCTAATATTAACTGGGATAGAATCAGTGTATAAGGTATAGAGGGCACAGAATTCTTAATGCATTGAGAAACCTTTTTAGCCAGTACATAGCAAACCCAACAAGCGAGGGAGCAGTTCTGGACTTAATTTTAGAGAATGAAGCTAGTCAGGTGGAAGGAGTATCAGTGGGAGAGCAATTTGGTGGTAGTGATCATAATTCGGTTAGATTTAGCATAGTTATGGGAAAGGACAAAGATAGAACAGGAGTAAAAGTTCACAGCTTAGTAAAATTTTTCCCTAGTTGAAGTGATTTTAGCAAAAATGGTCTGGAAACAACTACTTGAAGGTAAATCAGTGTCAGAACAGTGGGAGGCATTCAAGGGAGAAAGGATAGTGAGGGTTCAGGGCAAATATGTTCCCACAAAGAAAATGGGTGGGAATGCCAAATCCAGAGCCCCCTGGATGTCAAGGAGCATACAGGGTAAGATAAGGCAAAAAAGAGAAGCTTATGTCAGGCACCGAGAGCTCAATACTGCAGAAAGCCTAGAGGAGTATAGAAAGTGCAGCAGTGAAATTAAAAAGATTAGGAAAGCAAAGAGGGCATGAGAAAATACTGACAAGTAAAATCAAGCAAAACCCAAAGATGTTTTATAAATACATAAAGAGCAAGAGGCTAACTGTTCCCTTTTTGATCTTTAATGGGCCTTACTCTTGTGTGGAGGCGGAAGATGTAGGTATGGTTCTTAATAAATAATTTGCATCTGTCTTCACGAGGGGGATGATTCAGAGTTTTTAGGGAAGGAGGAGGAGTGTATAATATTGGATGGGATAAACATAGTGAAGGAGGAACTATTAAGGGGATTAGCATCTTTGAAAGTAGATAAATCGCCAGGCCCGGATGAAATATCCCCAAGCTATTAAGAGAAGCAAGGGAGGAAATAGTGGAGACTTCCAATCTTCTCTAGCTACAGGCCTGGTGCTAGAGGATTGGAGGACTGCTAATGTTGTACTGTTTAAAAAGGGAGAAAAGGATAGAGTGGGTAATTACAGGCCACTCAGCCTTACCTGTGATGTGCAAATTATTGGAAACAATTCTGAGGGACGGTATAAGTCGTAATTTAGAAAGGTTGATCAAGGACAGTTGGCATGGATTTGTAAAGGGAAAGTTGTGTTTGACTAACTTGATTGAATTTTTTGAGGAGATAACTAGGAGCGTCGATGAGGGTAGTGCATTTTGATGTAGTCTACATGGGTTTTGACAAGGTCCCATATGGCAGACTGGTCAGAAACTTAAAAGCACATGGGATCTGAGGGAAAGTGGCAAGTTGGATCTGAAATTGTCTGGCAGGAAGCAAAGGGTAATGGTTAACGTGTGTTTTTGTGACTGAAAGGCTGTTTCCAATGGGATGCCACAGGGTTCAGTACTAGGTCCTTTGCATTTTGTTGTATATATTAATGATTTAGACCTAAAATGTAAGGGGCATGATTAAGAAGTTTGTAGATGATACAAAAATTGGCTGTGTGGGTGATAGTGAGGAGGAAAGCTGTCGCCTGCAGGATGGTCAGCTGGGTAGAAAAGTGGCAAATGGAATTCAATCTGGAAAAGTGTGAGGTGATGCATTTTGGGGAGGGTAAACAAGGCAAGGGAATACACAATAAATGGGAGGATACTGAGAGCTGTAGAGGAACAGGGGGACCTTGGAGTGCATATCCACAGATCCCTGAAGGTAGTGGGACAGGTAAATAAGGTGGTGAAAAAGGAATACGGGATAGCCAAGGCATCGAATATAAGAGCAGGGAGGTCATGCTACAAATGTATTTAAAAAACTAGTTAGGCCACAGCTTGCATACTGCATGCAGTTCTGGTCATCACATTACAGGAAAGATGTGATTGCACTAGAGAGGGTACAGAGGAGATTTACGAGGATGTTGCCAGGACTGGAGAATTTTAGCTATGAGGAAAGATGGGATAGGCTGGGGTTGTTGCCTTTGGAACAGAGGAGGCTGAGAGGTGATTTAATTGAGGTGTATAAAATTGAGGGGCCTACATAGTGGATAGAAAGGACCTATTTCCCTTAGAGGGGTCAGTGACCAGGGGGCATAGATTTAAAGTAATTGGTAGAAGGATTAGAGGGGAATTGAGGAGAAATTTTTTCACTGAGGATGATAGGTGTCTGGAAATCACTGCCTGAAATGGGTGGTAGAGGCAGAATCCCTCAACTCATTTTAAAAAGTACTTGGATGTGCACTTGAAGTGCCGTAACCTTCAGGGCTACGGACCAAGTGCTGGAAAGTGGGATTAAACTGGATAACTCGGTTGGCATGGATATGATGGGCTGAATAGCCTCCATCTGTACTGTAACTTTCTATGAACCTATAAAGATCTAAATGTACTATTCAAAGCCTTCCCTGCTGTCCTCCAGCTGCTAACAAATGTGACCAGGTGCTGTAACTTTTTTCGGTTTAAGAGAAAACTGAGTGAGTTGAAACCAATCTGTGGTACATAATTTTTTTTGTGACTGTAGCCTTTCCTCCCAAATGTATAGAGCTACATCCCTCCTTACCTATCTCTATCCTTCCTGAACACTTTATCCCCTTCTTGCTATATCCATTTCTCCTTACTGACGTAAGCCTTGCTTCAGTTATTATTGCATGGTAGTGCCTTACTGCTATAGTAGGCTGTTGTCCAGGCATTTTATATAATCTTCATAAAGATTTACCTCCTTGTGCTGTTGTGAAAATTCAATCTAGTATTTGAGTTATTGTTAAGCTAAACATTCATGCTTTTATCTCCTTGTTTCCCTCTCCTGCCCAGTTTAAATCATTTTCAATAGCTGCTTAGCAAAGATCTAGGATCTTCAAAATTAGCAAAGTGAGTCTGCTTTTGTCCTCAAAATTCTCCCAATTACTTAGGAAAATCACATTTCACTGGTTTGTCAGCCATTTTGTTTATAACAATTTTCTTGGTAAACTCATCCCTTCTACCAAATACTGACCTTTAACATACACTGGCAATCTTCTGGAAAACATTGTTTTATGTCTCTAGTTACAGGTGATCATCATGTGTGTCTGATAGTCTTGATTTGACTCGGTGTTGCTGATTCCTGTGTGGATTTTTCTCCTTTCCCTTCCTGCCAACTCAAAGGATACTGAGCAGAATTGTACAACATTATTGCTACCCCAGTGAGATGACTCGGCATAACCTGGGATCAAACTTTAACCCTTCCGGATCTATATGGCAGTGTCTGGTAGTGTTGTTAGCTATTGAGGAAGCTGAGATGTTATTTCTAATGCTGAAAATTACAAAGTGGCATCAAAGAGCCTCTCATCAATTTCTGAATTTGTAGGAATCTGTTTAAATTGAAGTTTTTAAAAATTCTGGTATAAAAATTAATATTGAAATTCCAAAGTTATGTTAAAAGTTTATTCCAGTAGGGAATCTCAAAACTTTTTTTTGTGTATGGCACAGGTTGATTTGGCTGCTAACCACGAAATGAAACATGTTTTGTAAGGTATTTTTGTTTTATATACTTTGAGGGTTTTTTCTTTTTGAAACACAGTACCATGAATGGACAACAGCAAAACGTTTCCTTCCTGCTGAAGACCAGTTTGAAACAAGATCTTAAAGGTAATAACGGTGCAAATTATTTCATACCATGCATCTCTGTTGAACATTTTGCAGTTAATGCAATGAAATGGGCTGCTTTTGTTCAAGGTGTACTAATAGTATTCTGAAATGGTTCTCAGCATGCTGGAAGCAAATCAGAAACACAGCTCATTTTAAATGACTTTTAAAAAAAAATGATGACTTAAGCTTCAAGCTATTCTTTAAATGTACTTTTTTTCCCCCATAAGTCTCCAAACAAAATGAATATTCAGCCATAGAAAGTGGCACACCCTTCATTTGGAACTATTTTACTGTCATGCATTCCTCCACTTACAAAAAAAAATCAATTCTTACATTAAACTTAGCATGTAAAGCAGCAAAACAAGTGTCACCCACAATGAACATGAGAGAATACCATGGTTGGTACAGCAATGTGGTTTCCAAACCAAAAGTGAAGATTATTTTAAGATCATCTCATTAAAAACAAAAACTTTTGTCTAATCATGTCTGTAATATACATAATGAACTGTGGGGAAAACAGTGATGAATGCTATTCTCTTCCCCCCCCCTCCCCCCACTAGCATATTAGTGTTCATGTATAAGCAATTGAGGAAGTGGGATAATAAATGTCTTTTTTAAAAGGTCAACAATTCTGCAGCTGTAAAATGATAATTTTACATATGATTTATTATGTATGGACTGTTCCAACTTTAAACCTAGTCCATTCTTGGTCAGGCAAAAGGTTTTTTTTTGTCTAGTCTCAAGATGGAAATGCAGATCCAGTCACCCTCCAAGTGCCACTGGTTGCTAAGGGTAGCAAGAGATCAGTAAAGTAATTCTCTTTTTCCTGGTTGAGAAAACCAAGAGTGAATGTTTAGAAGTGTGAAAAGAATCATGTTTTTGCAATTAGTTGTATGCACACTGAAAAAGAATACCATGATAAGGTGGTCAAATACCTCCTGAGTTCTTTTTTAAAAAAAAACACTTTTATACAGAAGTTTCTTTCACCAAATACTCAAGAACAAAGTCATTGTGGAGCTTTATTCTAGAGAATTCATGCAAGAGTAATCACATGATCTTAACATTGCTTCAAACTATTTAATGTGTAAACTGATTTTAATGTTTACAACCAATTACTGGTGGCTCTGAAAATTGATTTTTTTTTTCTCCCCATAAGTTTGTTTGTGGGTATATAAATAACCAAATAATATTTAGGAAGAAATTTTGATTAAAATTGCAGATATTAAATATGTTTAACTGTCATACTTCACTGCTAGGCTTTCAATGTTGCCTGACCATTTTAGATGTTTAAGTATTTGTTTAGTGCTTTTTAATATTTTTTATTAGAATCCAGTAAGACAACATGGTAAGATGTTTTTTGTCAGGCGAGATCATAGTGTGAGCCTTGTTGAAGCTTGTTTTAATCTTTAATATTTTTGCTACATGACAAAATAAACTATTGAAGACAGCAATGAAAGCTAAAACTTCAAAAACAAATACAAAAAAACACTTTGTGTGCATATATACTAAAAATTAAGAGTTGCAAAGGTGCAGGACTCACTTGCGTTTTGGCTAATGTTTACCTAAAGGTAGAATTATGTTAGCAGCAGTCTCTAAGTTGCAAACCATCACTGGGAAAATAAAAAAAATAGTAAACTGTCAACCCTTTGAGCACCATGGAAAGGTTTACTTTATGGTATTGGATTGCAGGGAATCTCAATGAGTCTATGTATGCTTTCCTCCTACTTATTTTGACACTGAGAAAGTGCCAAAATGTTTTGAAGTGTAAATAGACTTTTTGCAATACTAGGATCACTACCAATATAGAGCCGTAATACTTATTTAATCCCTTTTTATTGGTCATCTTCTGAGCCTTGCAAATTCTCTCCCGTGACCTTTTCGGTCTTTGGCAGTGTTTTTTAAACCAAGAGCCTAATCACCTGCCAATTTTTGTAAAGCTGTCCCCAAATTACCAAAATGGACATTGGGAGCAAGGGAAAAAGATAGTCATTAGTAAAGAAAGATTAAAATGAAGGATTGTAGTATATTAGTTGGAGTAAAATAAAAGTTCAAATTAGAGGTAGAAAACAGAGAAAAGGATGAAAAAAGGACATAGCAAGTACAAGGTGTTTACATTTTCATGTAAATTGTGTTTGTTATTTCAATTCTGTGGCTAATATTACAATAATAAGGCTACTCATGATGCTTATTACAGTAATATTTTTTTCAGTCACAGTGCATGAGTTGGGGAAAAAAACAATTTATTGGCCCAGGGAGATGGAAGTTTCTCTGGACCTGCCAGTAGTCTAAGGGTTAATAGTCCTTAGAACAGCTATTAGATGTTAATCTTTCCATTCACACAGATTACATCAGAATTTTAAATGGATGTTAACTAAGCCATTATTTTACAGCAATGTTATTTTTTTGCAACGCAATAAATTAAATGCAAAAACTTGGGTCTAATCCTGTGGTTTGTAAAATACCAAGCCTGTTTGTGAATACAGCTCAGAGTAACAAAATCTGTTCAGGAAATACTGTGGAATGTGTAAGAAATTGGCTACACCAGTGAGTATAAAGACACTTTGGCAGTTTGGTGTTGAAGAGGAAAGTTAACTGAGGCTTTTCAGAAGAGGTATATAAGTTCTCTCAGCTGTAGGTCTCTCCACAAGGACAGGATCACAGTGCTCATTGTACACAGGCTCAGTAGAGTCATGCGGGATTTATTTACACAAGTGACATTAGCCTTAAGGTAAAAGTCAATCCAATTATTACTGTGATATTCAGATTTCTAAGGGGCTTGGTGCTGCCTCTCATGAACAAAAAATAAAATTAATTGTCCACGCTGGCAAAAAAATGAACTACAGAGACATGCATATACCAAAACTTGAATCAGGCCTCTTGCTGAATTTTTTTTTGCTTACTTCATAATTTGGACATGTGGCTTCATTAGATGAGAAAACTAAAGCTCCAAAGAGCTTAAGAAATTAAAGTTTTAAATTCTGATCTACGTTTTGATTTTGGCCACCTTTTTCAACTGCCCTCTTCAGCAGAACGTATGTCAGATTTTAATTTTACAAACTCCTTTGCCACCTCATCATTGTTTCTTTGTGAAAGTATCCTGAGGACAGTCAATCCTGTCTCATCCATATGAATCCTGCGGCCAAGTGGTAACCAACAGGCACTACTTCCCTTCTGAAGGATATCACGCAGCTGCATTACAGCGATGCCAACACTCCGATCTTCTCGGGCAAAACAGTAATCCTTCACACAGATCTGGAGTTCATAACATTCTGGGCCATCCTCTGCACTTAAGGTGCTGCAAAATAATGGAGCAAATGAATTGGTTAAATTATTAGTTATATGGACATAATTTATACTTAATCTATCCCTAACTTTAGTGCAGCATCTAATAATTTACTATTACCTTACCATTATCATTTCTATGTCTAGTTAATGTTGGTAATAGTTGCATGGATGAAGTTGTTTGACATGTTGGAACAAAATAAATTGAGCCTAGATTTTGGAGAAAATTTAACAAAAAAAAAATCAGTTGAAGCGTACATGCAGCTGTAATAAATTCTGAGAGCCCAAGATAGTTTACTAAAGAAGACCTGTTTATGTGTGTCATCTTCATAAACAGACTGAAACTTGCTAAAAAAAAATTAAAGGGGAAGTGTACTTCATAAAGCTACTACACAATGTTAAATATTAGCAGCTTTCCCCATGCTAGAATTTGGGAAGTGGAGAAGCTTCCAGCGTCGAATTGGGTGGAGTGAGCTGCGTTGCGCTTTTTTTTTCTCACCTTGTTACATGTTGTTTAAACCTGCTATTTTGAGGCAAATGTAAGGAATCTTACAACACCAGGTTATAGTCCAACAAATAAAACTGTTGGACTATAACCTGGTGTTGTAAGATTCCTTACATTTGTCCACCCCAGTCCATCACCGGCATCTCCACATTATATTTTGAGGCAGTCTGTGAAAAGGCAGTGGTTTGGGTTTTCCATTTTTGCACTCCGCACCCATTGAGGTGAATCATTGGAAAATCACAGGCTAATGAGCACAGAAATGGAAAACCGTGGCCTATTTGTGTAAAACTCTGCCTAAAAGACACAATTAAATTCCATTATGTAAGAAATACGATTTCTAGACCAAATCATAATTATGTATCCCATCCCGCAAAGCTTCACACACTTGGCTAAAAAGCGAAGCGCAAGACACATTGAAGGCCAATTGTCAGAAACAGATAACAAAACATCCCAATACATAATCAAAGACTCAGAACCTGGACACAGACTAATCCTGTTATGTTAATTGCAAGAGCTTTGTTCAGTTAATTAGGTAACCTTCGTGATTGGCATATACAGGATGAGACATCTTAAATGTCTGCATCCGAACAATTAAAATACACAGAAAGATAAGGGCACGTATCCCTCATGAGAGATAGAATGGACAACAGTTAACACCATAGAATGGATAAAGATGTCTGGAACAATAGGCACCCTGAGCTGGGGCATGTCCGGGACAGATGACATCATGGGACTAATGTCATTAAGCTACCAAAAACAAATATGTTTCAGAAAGATATATAAACTGAGGCACTGTCCCACTACAGTTAGAAGCAGCTTCTGGGGCGACAGAGGCCCACACACCTTATGATACAAGGCCTGAGCAGCTTGAAACTTCCTAGGGACAAGTTGTACCATTCTTGTTTATTTGATATAACTGTATTAAAATGTTGTTTGTTTGGTATAACTGTATTAGCACGTTCTTGTATCTATAATAATGTTTGGTCACACTCGGGCCGGAATCATTGTGGAAGTTATTGTTAAGAAGGATTAACAACCCTTAGTGGCATTAATAATGGCATATTTCCAAGACACAACATGTGCAACACAAATAGGACATTCTACCTATGTCACATCATTCCCTTCAGAATTTGCAAGGTTTGCAGGTGAAGAGAAATCTCATGCATACTGTTCCTATTGGTGACATGCACCATTTTCACGAGTCCCACCAAAGCACAAAAGCTGGTGTTTCTGAGTATCAACCAGCACTTTCATGTCAGTTGTGGTCACAGCAGTGAGAAGTGAGCAACTACACTGCTGTGTTACATAGCTCTTTATATGCACACAGCTTTGATAAAATATTTACTTTGCTTACAAGTAAAATGTTATTGATATTATTTAATGTATATTTTTTTTCTTTCCACAAATAGCCAGAATATGGTAACTGCAGAGCACAGCAGGCTGTGGAGAGATCTGTACTAGGGTAAGTACCGGGACTTTATTTTGATGCATTGGGGAACATGGAGGCAGTGTAGGTCAGCGAAGACTGGCCTGTAGCTTGAAGGCACTACGCACCTGCCCACTATAATGGGGACCACATTCTGAGTAGTGAACACAGTATACTAGACTAGAGGAAGTACATGTTAATTGATGCCTCTATTGAAGGAGTGTTTGGGGCTCTGAGTAGTGTATAGAAGGACAGGTGATGTATCTCTTGTTGCAGCAGAAGGCACCTGGGGAAGGACAGCTGAAAGCAAGGATGGTAGGAGAGTGAACAAGGGTTCAATGGAAGGACCAGTCCCTTTGGAAAGCAGAGGGGAAACAGGAAGGGAAAATGTGCATGATGATGGAATCATGCTGTAGGCGATGGAAATGGATAATGATTTGGTGAGATTGAAAGCCAGTAGGGTTATTGGGGTGGAAAGCAAGGCCAAGAGGGACCCTACTATTGTGAAACGACAGGAGGTAAAAGCAGAGATGCAGGCATATTCAAGGGTTTTGTCGATTTATGGTAGAGGGGAAACAGTGGCTGAGTAAAATGAAGACATTTCAGAAGCTCTGGTGTAGAAAGTTGAGACATCACAGCGAATATGACAGAGGCAGGGGAAAAAGGGATGGAGTCTTTACAGAGAGCAGGATGGGAACTAGCATAATCCAGATAGTTGCAAGAAGCAGTGGGCTTGTATTAGATATCTGTGAAGTCCAGGAAGTGGAGGGAAGTGTTAGTGATGGACCACATAAAGGTAAGGGATGGGTGCAAATTGGAATTGAGGTTAATGATTTTCTCCCGGTCAAAACAAGCGTACGAAGCAGCAACAACAGTTGTCAATATAATGGAGGAAGAGGTTCCACATATCATACAAAAAGACAGGCATAATTGAGACCCATGTAGCAAGGTTTTTTTATCTGGAGTAAGTGGAGGTAAATGAGTTTTTCCAAAGGTAAGAACAAGTTCAATAAGGCAGAAGAGGGTGGAAAGAAGCATTATGAAGAGGGAAAGGTTCAGGAAGGTAAGGCAAGAGAAGAGTCAGAGGTGGACCACATTGAACTGGTTGGAATAATGTTCAACGAAGAACCAGAAGGCTCGGAGAATGTCCTGGTGAGGAATGGATGTGTAGAGGGACTATATGCCCATGGTGAAAAGAGTTGATGAGGGCCAGAGAAGGTAAACTCATTAAAATGGCAGTGGACATCAGAGGAGTCATGGTAGTGGAGTTTAGATTGGACAAAATAAGTTCAGTGGGAAAGGTACAGGCTGAAATAATGAGATTTAAGGCAGTGGTGGGGGAGGGAGAAGATCTCCAGAAGAAATGAAATTGGTAACAGTCTGGGAAATGATGGTTTGTTGTTCAGTAGTAAGGTTGTGATCTGTAGGGAGAGAGGAGGCATCAGATAGTTGTTCAGCCTCAGCCAAGTAGAGGTTCTTCCGTCATACAACAACAGCATCTCCTTTATCAGCAGTTCTGATATCTGGATGGGGACTGAAAGAACAGACAGCTAGAAGTTCAGGAGAGTAAGGGAAGTTAAGAAACAGGTGAGATAATAACAACAGTTGGGGTATGGTAGCATGGTGGCTTTTGTTACTGGACTAGTAATCCAGAGGCCTGGACTAATAATCTGAAGTCATGAGTTCCAATCTCGCCATGGCAGCTGGGGAATTTAAATTAAATTCAATTAATTAAATAAAAATCGAATTAAAATACTAGTATCAGTAATGGTGGCCATGAAACTACCGGATTGTCGTAAAAACCCATCTGGTTCACTAATGTCCTTTAGGGAAGGAAACCTGCCGTCCTTACCGGGTCTGGCCTATGTGACTCCAGACCCACAGCAATGTGGTTGATCCTTAATTGCCCAGCAAGCCACTCAGTTGTAAAATCTTGCTAAAAAAAGTCACAATAAGAATAAAACCGGACGGAACACCCGGCATCGGACCACTAGGCACCGGACACGACAAAGGCAAACCAAGCCCAGTCAACTCTGCAAAGTCCTCCTCACGAACATCTGGGGACTTGTGCCAAAATTGGGAGAGCTGTCCCACAGACCAGTCAAGCAACAGCCTAACATAGCCATACTCACAGAATCATACCTTTCAGCCAACGTCCCAGACTCTTCAATCACCTCCCTGGGTATGTCCTGTCCCACGGGCAGGACAGACCCACTAGAGGTGGCGGTACTGTGTTTATACAGTCAGGAGGGAGTGGCCCTGGGAGTCATCAATATTGACTCTGGACCCAATGAAATCTCATGGCATCAGGTCAAACATGGGCAAGGAAACCTCCTGCTGATTACCACATACCGTCCTCCCTCAGCTGATGAATCAGTCCTCCTCCATGTTGAACACCACTTGGAGGAAGTACTGAGGGTAGCAAGGGCACAGAACGTACTCTGGGTGGGGGACATCAATGTCCATCATCAAGAGTCCTGAAGGACATAGCTGCCAGAGTGGGCCTGCGGCAGGTGGTGAGAGAACCAACACGAAGGAAAAACTTACTTGACCTCGTCCTCACCAATCTACCTGTCGCAAATGTATCTGTCCATGACAGTATTGGTAGGAGTGACCACCGCGCAGTTCTCGTGGAGACAAAGTCCCGTCTGCGCACTGAGGACACCATCCAATGTGTTGTGTGGCACTACCACCGTGCTAAATGGGATAGATTAAGAACAGATCGAGCAGCTCAAAACTGGGCATCCATGAGGCACTGTGGGCCATCAGCAGCAGCAGAATTGTATTCCAGCACAATCTGTAACCTCATGGCCCGGCATATTCCTCACTCTACCATTACCAACAAGCCAGGGGATCATCCCTGGTTCAATGAGGAGTGTAGAAGAACATGCCAGGAGCAGCACCAGGCGTACCTAAAAATGAGGTGCCAACCAGGACTACGTGCATGCTAAACAGCGGAAGCAACATACTATAGACGGAGCTAAGCAATTCCACAACCAACGGATCAGATCAAAGCTCTGCAATCCTGCCACATCCAGTCATGAATGGTGGTGGAAAATTAAACAACTAACGGGAGGAGGAGGCTCTGCAAACATCCCCATCCTCAATGACGGCGGAGTCCAGCACGTGAGTGCAAAAGACAAGGCTGAAGTGTTTGCAACCATCTTCAGCCAGAAGTGCCGAGTGGACGATCGATCTCAGCCTCCTCCCGATATCCCCACCATCACAGAAGACAGTCTTCAGCCAATTCGATTTACTCCACGTGATATCAAGAAACGGCTGAGTGCACTGGATACAGCAAAGGCTATGGGCCCCGACAACATCCTGGCTGTACTGCTGAAGACTTGTGCTCCAGAACTAGCTACGCCTCCAGCCAAGCTGTTCCAGTACAGCTACAACACTGGCATCTACCCGACAATGTGGAAAATTGCCCAGGTATGTCCTGACAAATCCAATCCGGCCAATTACCGCCCCATCAGTCGACTCTCAATCATCAGCAAAGTGATGGAAGGTGTCGTCGACAGTGCTATCAAGCGGCACTTACTCACCAATAACCTGCTCATCGATGGGGTGCCAACGGCCAGGACCACTCGGCTCCAGACCTCATTACAGCCTTGGTCCAAACATGGTCAAAAGAGTTGAATTACAGAGGTGAGGTGAGAGTGACTGCCCTTGACATCAAGGCAGCATTTGACCGAGTGTGGCACCAAGGAGCCCTAGTAAAATTGAAGTCAATAGGAATCAAGGGGAAAACTCTCCAGTGGCTGGAGTCATACCTAGCACAAAGGAAGATGGTAGTGGTTGTTGGAGGCCAATCATCTCAGCCCCAGGACAATGCAGCAGGAGTTCCTCAGGGCAGTGTCCTAGGCCCAACCATCTTCAGCTGTTTCATCAATGACTTTCCCTCCATCATAAGGTCAGAAATGGGGATGTTCACTGATGATTGCACAGTGTTCAGTTCCATTCGCAACCCCTCAGATAATGAGGCAGTCCGAGCCCGCGTGCAGCAAAGACCTGGACAACATCCAGGCTTGGGCTCATAAGTGGCAAGTAACATTCGCGCCAGACAAGTGCCAGGCAATGACCATCTCCAACAAGAGAGGGTCTAACCACCTCCCCTTGACATTCAACGGCATTACCATCGCCAAATCCCCCACCATCAACATCCTGGGGGTCACCCTTGACCAGAAACTTAACTGGACCAGCCATATAAATACTGTGGCTACAAGAACAGGTCAGAGGCTGGGTATTCTGTGGCGAGTGATTCATCTCCTGACTCCCCAAAGCCTTTCCACCATCTACAAGGCACAAGTCAGGAGTGTGATGGAATACTCTCCACTTGCTTGGATGAGTGCAGCTCCAACAACACTCAAGAAGCTCGACATCATCCAGGACAAAGCAGCCCGCTTGATTGGCACCCCATCCACCACCCTAAACATTCACTCCCTTCACCACCGGCGTACTGTGGCTGCAGTGTGTACCATCCACAGGATGCACTGCAGCAACTCGCCAAGGCTTCTTCGATAGCACCTCCCAAACATGTGACCTCTACCACCTCGAAAGGACAAGAGCAGCAGGCACATGGGAACAACACCACCTGCACGTTCCCCTCCAAGTCACACATCATCCAGACTTGGAAATATATCGCCGTTCCTTCATCGTCGCTGGGTCAAAATCCTGGAACTCCCTTCCTGACAGCACTATGGGAGAACCTTCACCACACGGACTGCAGCGGTTCAAGAAGGCGGCTCACCACCACTTTCTCAAGGGCAATTAGGGATGGGCAATAAATGCCGGCCTCGCCAGTGACGCCCACATCCCATGAACAAATAATAAAAAAAAGTTCTTGATGAGAGAAGGAAAAAGTCCAGAAGGAGGGTGCAGGAAGATTAGGGAAGATAAATAATTCAGAGGACCAACGAAAACTGCACAGGGATATTGATAAGATGATGAAATGGGAAAAAAAGCGGAAGATCGAATTCAATGTCAGTTAATGTGAGGTGTTATATTTTGGTATAAAAAATAAAAGTAATAATCTGATGTTATGTTAAAGAGCAGAGGGATTTAAGTTTACAAGACATTAAAAGCAGCACATCAATAGATAAAGCCATAAATCGTTACTGGACCACTGGTTTTTATGGCAAGGGGTATAGAATTTAAAAGTCGCAATGTAAGATGCATCTATATAAACCCTTATTAACACCACAGTTGGAGTTGTGTGTGCAGTTTTAGGCTCCACACTAAAGGAAGGATGTTGAAGCAATATAAAGGGTACAGCATAGATTCACTAGGATATTGCCTGGTATGAGGAGCTACAAATACGAAGAAAGACTTGAAAAATTGGGGCTGTTTTCATTATAAGAGGAGATTATGGGGTGGTTTGATAAAGGCATTTAAAATTATGTAGAGATGGGACAGTGTACATAGAAACAGACTGTTTCCAGTGATTGAGGAGGCTGGAATGAAGGGAGATGGATATAAGATTAAGAAATTTAAGGCAGAGAGCAGGAGAAATCTTTTTTTCTTACACAGAGGGTGTGAGCCTTTTGAATGCACTACAGGAGTTAGTGACTGAAGCAGAGACCATGTCAACCTTTAAGAATAGTTTAGATAGGTAAATGAAGGAAAGAGGAATAAAGGGACATAGGAACAAAGTGGGTACATGAGATTAGAACTATTGTTCACGTGGAGGATAAACACCAACACGGACTGGTTTCCGCATTGTGATTTCTAAATAATTCTATGATTACATCCCTTTAAATTTCGCCTTTGTGCAATTTTCTGCTCCCATGGCTAATGTGCTCCCTGCATCCGTTAAAAATATGCACCTGAAGTTGTGAATGATTGTACAAGTGGGATAATCCCGGAGAATTGAGTACTATTACAACAATGCCACTGGGACAGTTCTTAACCATTTAGAACAGCAGTACACAAAAATTGGCCCCAATGACATTGTCTAAGATGGTGGACAGCTGTTGCATTGAACTTAGAAGATATGGCCAAATATGACACATAGCATCTAGAATAATCAAATTATATGAAGCAAAAATTTTACTAGATAGAGGTTGATATGATACATACAATTGAAAGGTTTCATTGAATTTTGGAGCCCAGCTGTTGTTTTTGGATTTAGTGGCAAACCTCCTCTTCTTGTCACTAAGATGAGGCCCGATCATATTAACTTCAACAAATGGACGGAAGATACCAGTTGTTTGCCACTTTAGATCATTGGCAGCCACAACTGCAAAGAAAAGGAGAGAAAACCATAAGAGACTTAAAATGTACATTTAAATAGTTTCTTTATGCTACAATTTGAGGATTAACATGCAATTTAGATCCAGAGGTCACAGTTGCGGGCACAACACAATATGGGATTCTATCGCTATCAGTCCATGGTGTAGCTGCACCAAGAATACTGTATCATCAAGTATAATTGTAGACTGTTTAATCCATTCTTTATTGCAAATATATAATAGCATTACTTCTGAATGTATATTTGCACTGTAACCCCCCCAAAATTGGGATAAATCAACTATACATAAAAATGTGCTTTTTGATAAGTTTTCTGATTTTTCATTATTGCCAATGAACATTTACAGTGCTTGAGGCTCCCTTGGCCTTAAATTGGAAATTCATTAATAGATGTTTAAAATTTCAGCAACTGTGCACTTAAATGCTTACATTTTCAATAGCAGCTTAATTGTTAATTAATGTTAAGTGTTAGTTTGGTTTTCATGAGGTCGTGGCTCCCATGGCCTAAATATGAATTTAACCTATTAATAACATAAGAAATGTCAATAATTGGCCTATGAAATGTTATCCTCAGTACATCAACTCTCCCACCATAGTATTTACTCTAATTTGAATAACCCAACGTTTTACCTATTGGTCTCACCAATCACCTTATTTGGACATCGTAAAGATTACGTTTATCTAATATTCCTCAGCTCATTTCTTTTAAGCTTACGATCAGTCTTACTGCTGTTTTCTGTACAAGTGTATATATATTTGTTGTGTTGTGATCAAAATTGGAAAAATTCTTAATGAATTGCAATTTGTGTCTGAAATGAATTTTCTAATATAAAATGATAGAAAATTATAGCACAGGGTACCATTGTACCTATGCCAGCTCTCTGAAACCAATACTGTCTGCATAACATAGGTATTCATTATACTCACAGCTAGCAAACTATAGCCCTTGTGAAGTTCTGCTGCACCCCTTGGACTGGTTGTGATCCATTGCCATAATGTCCTATGTTGCTATGTGTACCCTCTAGTGGCTAATGGGGGAACATAATTTCTAGCATTCTGCCCTTTAATAAGCATGTGTGTGTGTGTGTGTGTGTCCGGTGTGTGTCCGTGCGTGTGTGTGTGTCCTGCAAGGCCAGGCCAAGTCAATTGTCATTTGGGGATGAAAAATGGAACCTGCAAGGTTGAAATGCATCAGGAGCTCAAGCAGTTCAAGGGCCAAACATGATTCCTGGCATTCTGGCCCTTTAACGTCCTGGGTTCTTAAAATGTTCAATGGCCTGTCAATTTTCCTGCATTTGTAATCTCACATATGAGATTGCAACCTTTTGCTCTCTCTCCCCTTCCCTTCCATCCCCCACCTGATTAAGGAGTGCAACCTCCCACCAGCTTTGTACCAATAAATCCTGGCTTCATAGTAGTCTTTTGCTTTCCCTTGTAGGATCCTAAAAGTGAATTGGGGGAAAGAAAAAGAAAAACAATACCATACTGCTGGGCATTTACCAGAATTCACAGTGTTAGTGACAGTCCCCTATTAAAAATATTGGGCTCTGTAAATTTTATAGCTGGATTTTGCTGGCACTATGAATTCCCTTGCGACCAGTGTGATCGATGCAGCTCGTCTCTTTTAATCATATTTATGGTTTAGGCCTGAAGTGACATTTCAGGAATGTGGTGACTTGTGACTGAAAATTTCTCGCCTACAATTCACACAATGTTGACGGCTCTGGCTTCATCTTTTGAGTTCCAAGTGCACTTTAACCTTGTCAAGAGTTTATGAGAGCTGCCCTTGAGCAGCAAATCACTGCTTGGGATTATGGTTCTTGACTTGGTTTAACACACAAAACCTGTTTATTTTAAAAGTGAGGCAAATTATTTTCTCTTATTACTACACTTACTTTTGTCTCTTCACTATCAGTTATTCCTCTACTCAAGGAACTCTTATATAGGCCAATGAGAAATATTTTTTTCCTGCCAAAAATTATGACGAGGTAACTAAGATGTCTCAGTTCCTGTGCAAACCCAATGCCTTATGGTTTTAGCCTCATCCTCATTTCATAAATAAAATCAACACAGGGAGTGGTGGATGGGCTATTCACATTTTTTCATATGCAATTTTGCCAAAAGATTTTTTAAATATCTAAATATTATAAATGAGCCTCCACAATGCAAATGTCTAAAATGGAGCAGTAGAAAAGCTTCAGCAATCAAGCTGCTTTGGTCCAGTACAAAGGATGGGAAGTATTATTATACATGTTAAATGTATAACATAAGTTAAACATTTATATAGTATTTGCACATTTGATTAGTTTATAAGACTACATTTTCATTCTAAAAAGCTACACCAATAGTTTTTGGAATTTGCCAGTAGTCAAGCTAATACTGCTTGGTTATCTTAAATTATTTTCATAAACATCAACACTCGCATCACTGTGACCATAGAGGGATTATGGAAATGATATTTATATCAGAGAATGCTGCTAAAGATTTAGCAATTGAGTTGTTACACATATTTGTGGACACCTATAATTCTATGACAGCAAAAAGAAAGTTGGGGTATGGGTAATGCTCATTCTAACTAACCTTTAACTGTGATTTTGTGCTCTCCAGTTCCTGGATGTGTGAAAAGCTCTACATGGACGGACACTTCTCCTACTGGATCATCCACACCAGATCCTGTGCAAATGCAGATAGATTTAAAATTTAAAAGGCCATTTAATGGTGATGATCTGTATAAACAACATTCAGTGCAAGACTCACTGTGTGCGAAGTGAGCCCTGGTGAAGGGCTTAATTTAGTAACTGGGACAGCCTGATGAGTCACATGCTTAAACTCATCCAATTGAAATACGTTTCCTCCACCATTGGCCCAGTGCAAGCAAAATTTCAGCCATCATGATGCCACTGGTTCTGCACTGGTGAATTTGATGCAATTAAAATTAACAGACACCAGCCTACATTCGAATCCGCATGACAAATGCATTAATTCAGTTTGCTGGGAGTCAAATTTCAATTGGAATTACTTTAAAATTAGACAATATAGCCAAGCTGTGATTAATGGTTGAAAACAGCAGATTTTGTAGATCATGCAAGAGCTTCTGCTCCTCAACAAATATTAAAACCTTGATTTTTTTTTCTCTCCTTACAAACTGAATATATTATTTCAGAGGCAATTCCATTTCAGGGTCTTGCAAAAACCTTTCCTTTTACCCAAATGAAAAAGTCTTCCATAATTACAATTGTAACAGGCAAATCACTACAGTACTGATATAATGTGTTGATTTTCTGTAGGAAGCTGCTTGCTACAAAAACATGCATGAGGACTGCTCAATTTGGGTTGTTTAGTACTAGATTTTTGAAAGTCCCACTTTGGCATCAACTGAACAGTTGTTTCAAGCCCAAACATTCTAATACTGCCATTGATGGCAACATTAGGCTCGAACGTACCCTTTTCAGGATAAACCTCCTCGCTATGGGTAAACCTAATACCCTTCCCACCATGCACTGAGTTGTGAAATCAAAGCCAGACGGCAGGCGACAATGAAAGGAAGAAGAAATTGAAGTGAGAATACGCACAGTAGACAGACGTATCAGTTGTCCTAACAAACATCTTTAGACAAATGAAGAATATCAGAGAAAACAGTTCTAGCCACTCACAGGGTACTACCACTTTGAGCCAAAAGCCTGTAAAGGTCAAATGACAACGCTGAGAATCTGAATAAAGAAGGCAGTTCACATTTATGTTACTTTGTTTTAAGTTAGTATTATTGATTAGTTCATGTACGTCAGAGTTGATGTACTATTAAAAGAATGCTTGGTTGCAACATGCTATTCATATTGTTACAGATATTTATAGGACCCAACAGATTAATCTATCATCTGTTTTCCAATTTAATTAAATTAAATATGTATATTATTCTGAATCACTCCATAATCCCTCAAGGTTACAAAAGGGAGAGACTGGTACCTAGCCCTTACTACCATACTTTATACTTTCAAAATTTGGGAGCAAACATTGTGGATAGACTTTCCCAGATGTCCAATATAGAATCATAGAAAATTTACGGCACAGAAGGAGGTCATTTGGCCCATCGTGTCCGTGCCGCCTGAGAAACGAGCCACCCAGCCTAATCCCACTTTCCCACATTTGGTCCGTAGCCCTGCAGGTCACGGCTCTTCAGGTGCAATATAAACACTAATATTTCAGATTATGGGGCAATTCAGTGAATATATTTTCCAAAGTATCATACAATTATGATATCAGCTACATCATTAAGAAAACTAACTTCTATACAAAATATATGATAGTATGTTCACTATTACAGCTGTCTGTATCCTAACTCGCACCAAGTTCCGTTCACCCATGCTTGCTTGCTGACTTACATTGGCTCCCGGTCTGGGAATGCCTTGATTTTAAAATTCTCATCCTTGTTTTCAAATCCCTTCATGGCCTTCCCCCTCCCTATCTCTGTAACCACCTCCAGCCCTACAACCCTCCGAGATCTCTGCGCTCCTCCAATCATTGCCTCTTGTGCATCCCAGATTTTAATCGCTCCACCATTAGCGGCCGTGCCTTCAGCTGCCTAGGCCCTAAGCTCTGGAATTCCCTCCTTAAACCTCTCCACCTCTCTCTCCTCCTTTAAGACACTACTTAAAACCTACCTCTTTGACCAAGCTTTTAGTCACCTGGCCTAACGTCTCTTTATGTGGCTCGGTATCAAATTTTGTTTGATAACGCTCCTGTGAAGTGCCTTGGGATGTTTTACTACATTCAAGGCGCTATATAAATGCAAATTGTTGTTGTTATAACAAAAGAAACCTCTTGACTAATTACAATTTACAATCCCTGTTTTACTTGGCAACAGTGGGGTGATCTTAGCATTTAGCTGGGTCTAATAGAATATATTTTTATTACCATAATTTATTCATATTTTAAACTCAAAATTCACTGGGCAACTATGGAGTAATTGCAAAAGTAAAACTTTGTAAGTCAATCTGTCAGGTTTTAGTTGTAGAACAAATTTTGTTTTCCACATTTTCCCCTGTATAACCTGATGTATACAAAAACAAATTCTAACATTAAAGTTATAGTAAAAAAATACAGTGCTAAAGAACACCTTTCATTGGGAAGCCGTAAAACCTTGTCACCTGACCTTTAAACAGTATTAAAATTTAGGACGAAAGATTATACATTGTGCAGACATTACGTTTTTTTGTCACAGTAATGGAATGTAAACAAATGGCATACTAAGCCTGATCATCTGATAAGATTTTGCTTTACTTTTATTATGTCCCAACATATTAATTTGGTAATATTTATTTCCCGAGATGAATTACCATTACCATTTATAATCTGTATTCAATATTGGGGTATTCTTAGCAGAGTTTGACCGCATAGAACTGACATTTCAACAGTACATTTTGACATAAAACATTGAACAATGATTAAATTGTGATCACACTCAACATTTGATTATCAATACTGAAATACATGGCGTACTATATATAAAACATAGGTAATGTTAATTTCACCATTTTTTGCCAAAAAAAGCCCAAGTTAAATGCAGGGTGAAATTCCTGCTAATCAGCCCCAATGTGCCAAAGCCTTTAAACTTGAGCACGGCATACCCTATCACACAAGTACGACCTCCAGTTCTTTTACCTACATCAGCCTAAGACGACCTGTGAATTTAGTTGCGATTAATGCAGAATCATGGGCAGCCTTGTGCCTGCAAATTATGCCCAACTGAGAACTACAGAGACAGGCCAAACTTATTTCATATTTAAATCCAAGAAAGAGAGAAAACATTTATTCAATTGATGTGAGGTAGGTTCAGACATCGATAAGGTAGCATTGCAACTCACTGCATCATCCAATTCTTCACCTCGATCAGTTAGACTGACTTAATTCCAGTTAGGTTACTATTTTATTTCCAAAGAGTGTCTAAAGTTCCATTATAAATAGTGTTAACTGGATCACAGTCAAAGATAATCTGTTCTGCAAACAGTTAATTCTTAAAACGGTATGATACAGGCATTTACAGCTACACTAAGAATCAGTGTTTTAATTTTGAAAGCAATTAAGGTTTTGTTCTCTTCCATCACATTTATCAACATTTTCCTATCAGACTGTTTCTGTTCTTCTAAATTTTTAGTTTTAATAGGAACGAAAGATGGAAAAAATAGTTTCTCAGTTCAAAACTGGAGCAGTATAAAATGACTCAGTATAATATCCAGCCTAACCATCCTTTGAAAGTGGACTTTAAAGTTTTGAATCAAATCTGAAGAGTTTAAACAAAAATTTAGAAAACATTCTTCTTACCTTCAGTTTTTCAATTTAATAAATGTTATTTATGAAAAAGGTAGTCAGAAATTAATCAGTGAGTTTACAAATTAAATACAAACTGTATTTTAAACCGTAACACAAAACCATTCCATTTCATGACTTGGCATCATATTTACAACAGCCTGGGTACGGGAGAAAAACAGTCAGGTCTGTCGCTATTACCGCGTAAGCATGGTCTATGTAAAGAATTTTCAAGTTTGTAATTAAAATGGGATTGTAATGAATTCAAATATTTTACAATTAGTTTTACTGTAAACAAAGGGGTGAGGTTTGTGCGTGAGAGATCGAACAGTGTGTCAGTCTTGCCAACATCTACTTTGCATTTCTAGTTCTTCAGTTTCTCAACCGATTACGGATCCAGGCCCCCGGATTACAAGATTAATGGTCATTTCACCAGCGTGCTCTGTATTTACAAAAACATTGTTCAAGACATAGAGATTACATCTATGTGACAAAACAGCTTTAATCGCTGCTGGGACACATAGGTAAGCTGAGCAGTAGATCTGACGTTTGATCCTGAATGAAATGAATCAGCTGCTGTGCTTATCCTGTGGCACAGCTGGTCCCATTTCTTATTCACTGGTGATCCATTTGTTCAAATAAAATATTTAGGTTGTTGGGAAAAGTGTTGTGGAATTGGCCCATATCAGGATCTGAACATTTAAATAACAGCTGTTTCATTGCATCTACTGACAATCTACTGAAACAGTTCTGCAGTCTAAAATGATATTACTAGTTACACAAATATTAGTCACCCTATGTGGATTCAACAGGACTTGGTTAAAATATGTTTCTATGAAATCAGCTCTTAAACTTGGAAAATTATAGGAATACTCACTCAGCAAAAATGATACAAAACACTACATGCAATCTAATTTCAATTAGTTAATGAACGGTACAGTACTGACAGTAGTTAAGCAATGGTGGTTGTAAAGGCAGTGACCCAACAGCTTAATGATTTGATTTACAGTTGATAAAAGAAGGTAGCTAATTTAGTAAAGTAGAAACATCAAAGTAGGCTGTAATAACAACAATTTTTTTTTGAAAAACAGGTCTTTTTACACAAACTAGGTAAGTAGAACATATCAGAAATACAGACAACCAATAATATTTAAAAATAGCAGTGATTTCTTTTCTGACCATATATTTTTTTCTAAACTGTTAAATTCTAGACAAATTTTCTCATAACTCCTGCCAGGTTCTTCGGCCGTTTTCAGCCTCACCCGCACCCTCCCCATAAATATCAGGTCCCTTGTCTCTCTTAATAATTGGAAAGAAACACTACCTATCACTGGAATTAATTTTTTTTTTTGAGTTCTTTCAGCCTGTCTTGAATTTTCATCTCATCCATGTCCAAATCGTTAATTGTACATGGATTATTACTATTTATGGAGGACATTTTGCTCATGTCCGCCTTAGGGAATACATTGGAGGAAGTAGTCATTTAATATATTATCTTCAAATTTGACTGGAAAGTGCTATGGGCACCACTCCGCTCCTGTACAGTCAAGTAGCCACACTAACATTTATTTTTAAAGATGACAAGCAGTTAAAGACCATGAAAGTGATGCAGTGCCTCAGTGCTTTCATGGTGTGAGTAGCATACTCATTCAGGGATACGTTAGTACAATATTTTCACAGTTGGGTGTCCAATAGATACAGCAGACTCATGGGGCATGATTTTATTGGGGAGCCGGGAAGGAGGTGGGGAGTGCTGGAATTTTGACCGGTAACCTGGAAGTACGAATTTCCCGGACGACTGTATGATTTTGATGTAAGGACGTCTTTTTTTTTACGTTTTCCTGTCCCACAGCCTGATCGCTCAGTCAGAGGGGAGAAGAGGAAGGAAGAGGATGTGAACAGGTAAGTGTTAGATTGGGGGGGGGGGGGGGAGGGGGAGGATCGGGGGTCACTGGAGGGCGGGGGGGCTCAGTCATTGGGGGTGGGGGTCGGAGATCGTGGAGGGGGCTCAATCATCGGGGGGGGGGGGGGGGGGGAGGTCGGAGATCGCGAGGGGGGGTGGGGAGGTCGGAGATCGCGAGGGGGGGTGGGGAGGTCGGAGATCATGGGAGTGGTTGCTGCAGGTAGGCTTGATGGGTCTGGGGGAAGCACTCCTGCTTCTCTGAGCCCACAAGCAGTGCTATAAAGGCACTTACTTGCTGATTCAGGCCTTCCTGCCTCCTCTCACATAGCGTGAAGTAGAAGGCCCAGCAATCCCGGCCCCCAGTGGTTAAAAACAAGAAACCTGTTAAAATGGAGGCCCGCAACCTCCTTGAAACCTTTACTGACCAACCCACCTTCTGAGAGCGGGTTGGATGTCCACCCCTTGTCCCGCCTCCGTTAAAACCAGAAATGGGCGGGTTGGAGGCGGGTTTTAGATTTCAAAAATTTTTACTGCCTTCCCCCACCCGTTTTTCTGAGTTAAAATCACGCCCATGGTGTTGATCATACTATAGTTATAACAAAATAAAATCATTACATTGATTCTAAGCAAGTATCCTCCATTGTTCGCAGACTAAGCAAAACTATGCTATCAACGTTAATGATGCAAGGTTGCAGTGGAAATTAATTGTGACAGGCCCAGTCAACTTGACAAAATATCCTGTTGTTTCATCTACTTACTAATGAATTTCTGCAGGTCACCTCCGAGAGGTGTGGACTTGGCTGATATACAGTGAATGACCACCGATGCCTAGTGCAATGTAAGATCTCCCTCACCCTATGAGGATTGGCCTGCATCTATTGTCAAAGCAACATTACTGGCACCGTCAATAATGTGTATTGTACATTATCCCAAATCCGGTTTTATCATACAATATTCTCAAACTATTGGGCTTTGAAATTATTCTGTATGAATAATAGTGTATGAATACTTAACAGGTTCATAAGGAATTCTTTTGTCTGCTATTTTAAATGGCAACAATTAAATAAATGGGGCAATACCTCTGCTAAACAGCAAAGAAATTTCACATGAACATGTTGAGCATAATTTTGAGGCCTTGGAGTGTTGAAGTAAGAAATTGGTATTACCAGTCTAGTGTTCCACTTAGAACAGGGTAATTCCAAGGATGGATTTTATCGAAATTTGCTACAGCATGATCTGGTAATAACAACTGTAGCCACATTTGGTAGTGAAATTGCTTTCTAGTTACTGAATGCATGTCGTTGAAGTACACACAAATATTAATCAATGTTCCTGACATTACGCAATGCCTAGTAAATATAAGTTTAATAAGGGCCCAAAAAATACAAATAATATTGAGTCAGTAAATGACTACATGTAGAAGTTTGCTGGCATGTCAGATTTTACTGCTTGAATCAACTCTAATCCAACTATAGTGTGAGGGCCCCTCTTTTATTAGGGCTACTGGTCTCATATTTTACAAATAAATACAAGCTAACAGGTCTCAAAAAGAACATATAACCTAATGAATTGAAATAATTTAAAGTCTGTAAATTAAACCTTCATCAAGAGCAAACTAACAGTTGTTAGGTGGTTCAGTAAAAGCATGGATGGGAGCAGAAAGTTGCAAAGTTGACAGATTAGGTGAGTGGGCAAAACTGTAGCAGATGGAGTTTAATGTAGGAAAGTGTGAGGTCATCCACTTTGGACCTAAGAAAGATAGATCAGAGTATGTTCTATGGCGAGAAGCTAGGAACTGTGGATGAGCAGACAGATTTAGGGGTCCAAGTACAGAAATCACTAAAAGCTAGTAGACAGGTACAAAAATAATTTAAAAAGCTAATGGAATGTTGGCTTTTATCTCAAGAGGGCTGGAATACAAAGAGATGGAAATTATGTTATAACTGTACAGAGCTGTTAGATCCCATCTGGAGTACTGCATTCAGTTCTGGGCATCGCACCTCTGGAAAGATATATTGGCCTTGGAGGAGGTGCAGCGCAGATTCACCAGAATGATACTGGGGCTAAAAGGTTTAAATTATGAGGATAGGTTACGTAGACTAGGCTTGTATTCTCTTGAGTACAGAAGATTAAGGGGTGATCTAAATGAGGTATTTAAAATGATTAAAGGATTTGACAGGGTAGATAGAGAGAAACTATTTACTATGGTGGGAGAGACCAGAACAAGGGGGCATAAACTTAAAATTGTTCAGGGCTGATGTCAGAAAGCACTTCTTCACACACAGGGCAGTGGAAATCTGGAACTCTCTCCCCAAAAAAGCTGTTGAGACTGAGGGGATCAACTGAAAATTTCAAAACGGAGATTGATGGATTTTTGTTAGGCAAGAATATTGAGGGTTAAGGAACCAAGGCGGGTAGATGGAGTTAAGATAAAAATCAGCCAATGATCTAATTGAATGGTGGAACAGGCTTGAGGGGCTGAATGGCCTACTGTTCCTATTCAAGGAAAATATTGCCTTGATAAATGAATAAATATTATTTATATGGCAACTGACATGCTTAGCAAAATAAATGAATCCCAACTCTACAGATTTGTTGGCATTTGACAGTAACTAATGTCTCCAGTAAGGAATAGTATTTTCAGCTATTTCCGTGGCATAACTGCTTAGAATATAACGGGACGCATGATGATCCATAATACTGGCACTTATGGAAATCTAGTTGTTTCCTAATGAAATTTAGCATAGTAGTCTATTAGTAAGTGGTGCTTTAGATAGATAAATAAATATATTCCTAGATTTCTTTATTGTTTTAGATTGCAAATACTGCATTCGTACTGCTATAAATGCCACTTTGCTGTCATGGTGATAATGAATATTTCCACGCAATTGTGCTGGAGTAAGGGACAGAGAATTGTTTAAACAAGGAGCTTCAAAGCAGGAACAAAGACAAGCCAACAATGGCAGTTCAAGTATTTCTTGTGCTTCTATACATTTGTTGCAGGAATGCAGGCTTTTAACATCCATTAATGCCTACTCTCGTGGTCAGTTGTATTGATCTTTCACAATAATTAGTCTACAATATCAGTTAAAATTATCTAAACATTACAAAATATACGATAAAAACAGACTAAAACAATACAGTTGTACGGCAGTTAACATGCATCTAGCAAACAAGACAGATCGACTGAAGCAGTACTTACCCTGAGATGACTGAGATTGGATAAATGTTTTAATAAGGGTATCAGTAGCCTGTGTGTAGAGCGACAGAGCATACCGTAGAGATTGCAGATCTGGACTCTTTTCTAAGAAGGTCTTCTTTAGGCCAACTCCACCCGCATGGAAATATTGCTAAATCATTAAAGATCCTCAGTCAGCTCCATGAATCACATTTGAAGATCATGAAACTAAAGTTTCATATAAGATACCAGTCCAGGCTAACTTTGGACAATTATTCCTTTTGGCCAAGGATGTGCTATTACCTGCATTACAGGGGCAGCCCGACATTGTATTGATAAAGCAGAGTCAATCATAATATTTGAAAGAGAATTAGATAAATGCTTGAAGAACAAAAATATTAATAATGCAAAAGTAGGGAAATGGAATTCCAATAAATAGCTGCAATGTGGAGGTAGCACATGAACAGGTCAAATGGGCTCCTTCTGAACTTCTCCCTAGATAGCCTGTACTAAAATAATTAGGGTTCTTTATAATACATAAAAAGGTGAAATTATTATAATTTACATGTGTTCTTTTTAGTCTTTAGTTTCACAACTATTGACTTCCACGCATTTCATCTCAGCATGGGAGGGACTAAAGCATATTCTAGCCTTACAAAGAGCATATTTTAATTCAGTAATTAAAAAGTTTTAATGAGTTTAACATCAGGCTCAGTGCTGAGGAAGAGCAGAGGGATTTGGGGGTATAAACTCACAGGACATTAAAGGCTGGTTGATAAGGCTGTAAAAAGCTTTTTTTCCCATTAGAACAACATAGATTACGGGGGTGATATGAATAAGTGTTTAAAATTATGAAAGGTTTGGACTGGGTAAATAGAAGCAGACTGATTCCAGTAGCTGAGAGGTCAAGAACAAAGAGCCATAGATGCAAGATTAAATGTAAGTGATTTAGAAGAGTCAGGGGTAACTTCTTTAGAGAGTTGTGAGACTGTGGAATTCACTTTCAGGGTTAGTATTGAGGCAGAAACTATGTTAACATTCAAAATAAGATTGGATAGTTGGATGAAGGAAAAGGAGCTGAAGGGAAATGGAAATGGGGGTAAATGGGATTAGAAAGATTTACTCATGTGGAGGGCAAAACACCAACATGGACTGGTTGGGTTGAATAGCCTGTTTCCATGTTCTAACTTCTATGTATTTCTATGTGGGTCCTAAAGTAAGAGCCTTTCAGTAGCATCACCCACTCTTTCCCACAGAGCATCCAATGAAAAATGGACTTTTCTCCATGATTTCAGAATTTTATATGGCATTAATAAAAACACAATTAAGAAATTAATACCTACATGTTTAACGATTTAATTCTTTAAAGTAATTTGTTGTATCACTGCCATAGTTTGGGATGAGTCAAAGCACCATTAAATATTCCATGAAAACCAAATTATTATTCAATGTGCTTTGAAAATGGAGAGAATACTTAGCAGTAGTCAGAGAGTTACAAGAGGTAATTTACTATCAGAAGCTTTTACAGGGCAAAGCACACAAATCTAATCAGGTAAAAGACGGTTGAATCGCACATTTATTATTTCATTACAGTTATTCACAAAGGACTGAATCACCATTTGAAGTCCATCAATCACATTCTATAGGTATCTTTGGCAAAACTACCATATCAATACAGTGTAGAATTCATTGACTAGTTATCTATAATCATCTGATCGGTTGAATGCCCTTGTAAGCCCCAAATTAGCTTAATCTGCCAGTACTGGTCAGAACACATAGGGGGTGATTTTAACCCCCAAGAACGCGTGGGTTGGGGGCGGGCGGGAGTTGAAAATAGTTGTATTTTGGGTCGCGACCGCAACCCGGCTTTATTTCCAGGTTTAACGTCAGCGCGGAAAAGTACAGGCTTCCCACTGGGAATGCCAAGTCCAAAAAGACAACTATTTCAACTCCCACCCGCCCCCAACCCACCCGGTCTTGGGGTTTAAAATCACCCCCTTACTGTCCAAATTAGGAGTGCATCAGTCACAATGACTCTGAATTTGAGTCTGGGGTTCAAATGCTAGATGACCAGTATTATTTTTGATCTCCATTTTACTATAAGGTCATCAAGAGCATGCTTACAAAAATAATACAAAATGAAAACAAAAAACAATGACATTTATTCAGTATGACAATATAAGTAATAAAGAAAGAATTGAAGTTGGGTAAAGGTAATGTATATGAACAGATGAAACTAATGGGCAGGAAAAGACAAGCTGGTTCTTCAAACCTGCCCCACAGCATGATGGTCGGACCAACATGGCTAAACATTTCTTCCCTCTCACCTCTCACCCACCCCTGCAGCCATGTAATCTCTTGGAAGAGGCAAAAGAACAGAAAAAACCCAATGCTAATAAGGGAAAAAATACTCTGGAAAATTCCTCTCCGACCCCTCTCAGGCGATGGAATGCGTATGAATAAATAAAGGATAAATAATAATGAAATTGTGTAAATCCAGTGTATAAAGTCTACAGTTGGTCAGTTTAGCCATGGCTAAGAAGGTCTAATTTTCATATTGATGCAACATTGTACCAGTGGGCACTGAATAAAAAACTGGATTGAAATATGTGCTACTGAAATTTGAGTATAATTCTGACTCGGTTACCACTCTAACTGATGGATATGTATTACTAAATCACTCTATCTTATGTTAAGTATTTTCCCAATTGTTTTATGCTCCTATAGACTGTTTACTTTGGTTCATTTTGTGTGCTCCCTGTGGAATTTCTATACTGTATTACGCTGCCTGATAATAATCAATACAGATCTGACTAGTAAGTACCGTTGCAAACAGAAACTATAAATATCAAATGTTTACTGAAATACAACTCTTTGTTACCTTAATAGTATCCAGTGCAAGTTCCACTACAGCACACTGCTTGGGGGAAAGACTTTTAGCTTCTTCTCTGACCATATGATCCTGAAAGTATAATCAGACTTTATAAATCAGGATCAAAACAAAATAAATAAGTATAAGATGCTTGCCTTCTGTATGACTGCTAAAAAAAATCACCAACACTAAATTTCTATATACCAAAAATATTATTGTGCTTCAAATTTAATTTTTTGCTGCACTTTTACCTTTCCCTTTATCAATGTGAAGGATGTTAGTAATTGGGAATGAAGAACATAATTATTTCAGCACAACCAACAGTGGAGTAATGCTCCCTTGAGCTCTGCTCCAAACAATGTGCCTTTTCTCAGGCACCAGTCCTAGCAGAGCAACCTCAACTCTATCAATGTGACAATTCCATATTTCACACCAGTTATCCTATGGCTTCTCTGAGTGACATTGGCAATTCAGTGCCAATTAGGGCCAAATTGGGATAGTTTTGTGCTGTTAGTGCATAAACAGTAGGAACTGGATTGATACTGTTCAAACTCATAGGACCATTACAGCCAGTAGAAAAAGAACTGCATTTGAATTTATTTCCCGAAGGTGAAAGAACACTGTGCTAACCTAGTGACAACCAGTCCCCCACAACTCTTTTTATGAAAAGAAACATATTCACACAAACTCCAAATTTAAAGGGTTCCCAAGAAACCACCGCCTGAGCAAAATATTACATATCTTGAGTCAGACTGGGAACTTGGAGGGGCACATTAGACTTCTGCTGAAAGAACAAATTAACTTGCACTTACTTAGTGCCTTTCATACTCTCTGGATGTACCAAAGTGTTTCAAAGCCAATAAATTACTTTGAAGTGTAGTTACTGTTGTTACGTAAGCAAACATGTCAGCCAACTTACACACAGCATGGTCCCACAAATAGCAATGAGATAAATTATCAAATAATCTGTTTTTGTGGTGTTGGTCGAGGGTTAAATGTTGGCCAGAACACAGGGAGAACTCCCTAGCTTTTCTTTGTATAGTACCATGAGATATTTTACATTCACCTGAACAGGCAGTCAGGGCCTCGGTTTAACACTCCATCCAAAAGACAGCACCTCTACCAATGCAGCACTGAAGTGTCATCTTAGATTGTGTGCTAAAGTCCCCGGAGTGGGGTTTGAACCCTTAACATTATGACTTAGAGGTGACAGTGCTAACACTGAGCCAAGCTGTCACTTGTAAGGGTGAATAGCAACAGATGCCTTTTTTAAGCCTTCACAAAATGGGTTCTTGCTACAGTTAGTATGGGGTGCTGACCATTGACTCAAATTCACTAGCATCTTGGCTTCATTCAGTGATCAGCTGAAAGAGACATTACCCTACCTTCATGTAAATCCGCCGGCCTTACCTGTAGCTACTCCTTCTCTATCTCTCATGACCTCTCCACTTCTTAGGTCTTAATCACTGGAAAAGCTATGACTGACCATTTCCTAGTCTCCTTTACTATCCTCACCATCATCCATGGAAAACAACACTCACTAATTAACTCTGTTACTAATTAACTTTCAAACTTGTCATTAATTCATTTTCAAACTCCCAACCCCTTCTCCTCTGGCCCTCCACCTGTCACAACACCTCTGCTGCTGTAATTTTGCTAAACTGCTCCCTCGCTTTCAATGCTTTTGTTTCTGCCAAATTACACACCATCTCCCACCCCTGCCATTTCCCCAATTTCACTCCCTTGAGTCAGAAGGCCATAAACTTGAACATACCTGGTGCACAACTGGTTTAGTCATTTATCGCTAGATCTGCTCGACCACATAAATCATCGCTGTACTTTGCTTTTCTCAGCTAAAACCACCTAACCGCTCCAGGATCATTCTGGAGAGCAAGGAGAACTCTTTTCTCAGACACCATCACTCTTCTTTACATTGCTACCATCATCACCCCCACCTCAAAAAAAAGACTCTACCCAGCCATCCTCTCCAACTACTACCTAATCTCCAACCTCCCTTTCCTCTCTAGGGTCTTCGAATGTGTTGTTATCTCCCCTCTGAAAACTTACTGTTCTAATCCCTCCAATCTGCCTTCCACTCTGTCCATAGCCCCGAGATTGCCCTGGCCAAAGTCACTAGTGTTGTCCTTTGTGACTGCAACCATGGTGCATTATCCCGTTTTGTCCTCCTTTAAATCTCCACAGCATTTGATGTGTTTGACCATGATAATCCTCCACTGTTGTCCAGCTCCTTGGCAAGGCTCTTGCATGGTTCCTACTTGTCTGAACACAACCGGTGCATCTCCTGCAATAGCTTCTCTTCCCACCTCTGCACAATCATCTTCATAGTCTCCCATTGATCTACCTATGGCCACCTTCCTCTTCTGCATGCTGTCCCTTGGTAACATTATTCACAGGTGTGGGGCAAGCTTCTATCAGTATGCGGATAACAGCTGGCTCTCTCTCACTACCACTTATCACGACCACCTCCGTGTGGTCATGGTTATCTGTTTGGCACTAAGTCAAGGATGAATCACAACTTTCTCTAACCAAACATTGGGAATCTTGAACCATCATTTTCAGCCCTGCCATAAAATTCATTCCCTTGCCACTAACTCCAACCATTTCTTCGGCCACTCACTCAGGCTGAATCAGACTGTGCAAAACTTAGGCATCCCGCTTGACCCTGAGCTGAGCTTCAAGCCTCACATACAATCCATTACCAAGATTCCTAGTTCCACCTCTGCAATCATTGCCTGCCTCCACTCCTACATCAGCACCATCACACTGAAACATAATCGTCCATATATCCTGTCCTGCATGAAGCCTCGCTCACCCATCATCCCCCTCCTCACTGATGTATATTGACTCCCAGTTCCCCAATTTATTAAATTTAAAATCCTCTGTCATCTTAAAATCTCTCCATGGACTGTCCCCACTCTCTTTCTACAACATCCTCCAGCCTTATACCCCCATCTGCACCTTTTGGTTCTCCAACTCTGGCCTTTTGTGCATTCCTCCACCACTGCTTGGTCCCAGCGTTAGTGACAGGGCCTGTAGCTGTTTCAATCCTATCTTCTGGAGCTCCCTCCTTAGATCTCTCTTCCTCTCCTCATTCCACCTTTAAAAATCTTCTCAAAATCCATCTTTTCAATCAAGCTTTCCATCACCTTTTTAATCTTTTCCACCAGGGCTCGCCACCCGTTTCCCTCTCTATAAAGTACATTGGACATTTTTTTACATTAAAGTTCCTATATAAATGCATGTTATTTTTGTAACATTAGTTTTTCCTTTAATATGTCTGGAATGTGCATATATGTTATATTATTTAAATGGACTTGACTATATGTTGTATTTATAATAACATATCACTTGGGAGCAAGTCAGTCAGTGCACTATAATGAGACAGTGTTGTAGCATTGCAGTTACTGCTTTTATCTTGGGGAAAGACAACCTCTTAAAAACTTGCTAACTCTACAAATCCTAATTTTTATTTGATTTTTTTTTAAAACGGGTATTTCTTTTGCAACCTGTGAAGAAAAAAAAACAACAGGGTAATTGGAAAATATTGTGTAGGTCCCAGATAGGATAGCACAGGAGCATGGATTCACGATTGGATAGGACTACACCAAAGTTGGGACTAGGAACAAATGGAGGCCCAGGGAATATTCCACAATGTCCAAGACTGTGGCAAAGTGGAGAGTGGTATAAAGACAATCCACGGTGTCTGAATTGTACAATAATAAAGACTGCAGTTTTGATGTCAATCTTATTCTCTGTAAATAATGACTTTACCAACAGCACAGGTAAATCAAATCAGCTCAATAGGAGTACCATTACCATATACTGGCTTTTGATTTAACAAATAACTTGCATTTTTATAGCAACCTTAACACAGATAAATGCCCCAAGCAGCTTCTCACAGGCATAATCAGACAAAAATGGATGCCGAGCCAAAGGAGGAGATCTTGGGAGAGACAACCAAAAGCTTGGTCAAAGTGGTGGGTTTTATGGACGATCTTAAAGGAGGAGAGGGAGGTGAAGAGGTTTAGAGAGGGAATTCCAGAGCATGGGGCCTAAACGGCTGAAGGCATAGCCACCAGTGGTGGGAGCAAAGGGAAAAGGGGATGCACAAGAGGCCAGAGTCAGAGGAACAGAAAATTCTGAAGCAGGTTGTAGGGTTGGAGGATGTTACAGAGATAGGGAGGGGGAAGACCATAACGAGATTTGAACACGAGGACGAGAATTTTAAATTGGAGGTGTTGGAGTATTAGGAGCCAATGTAACTCAGCAAGAACAGAAATAATGGGTGAGTGGGGCTTGGTACAGGATGCGATACGGGCAGCAGAGTTTTGAATGAGCTGAAGTTTACTGAATATGGAGGATGGGATGCTGGCCAAGAAAGCACTGGAATAGTCAAATCTGGAGGTGATAATAGCATGGGTGAGAGTTTCAGCAGCAGATTGTCAGGCGGATCATTTTACGAGGATGGAGATAGGTGGTCTTTATGACGGACAGGATATGGGATCAGCTAATCAGCTAGCATGGGGGCGAAGAAGGGAAGTTGGGTGGTCAGCAGTTTAGTGGGAATAGGGTCAAGACAGCAGGAGGGTCTCATGGACAAGATGAGCTTGGCGAGTATATGAGGGGAGATAGAGAAACTAGAGAGAGACATGGTACTGCTTCATTTTTATGCTTAGGTTTTAGTCTAGAAAGCATCTGAACTCTTAGCAAATTTAGATACACAGCAAAATTGGTAAAATAAATTGTGCTTATGCTAAATACTATTTCGTACTATGGGCTGGAATCATAATGTTCACTGAGCAACAGGAATACTAGAAGCCACTTCACTAGATAGATGATTGCATGTCACAGGGGTAATGGTGTGGATTAAGATGCATCGTTACACTCATACCTTTAGCTTTGAAAGCTGCCCCAGTTCTTTTGCAGCATTGAAAATAAGCTGTGTGCCCTTTGGAACAGAAAAAATAAAAACAAAATGAATGCCAAAACTCAGCTGAAATAACAGTTTAAAAAACAACTGTTACAATCTTGCACTGCACAAAACATTTTCAAAATACAGTCACAGACACATTCAACACTGAATTATTTTCTTACATCGCTGTGACAGACAAGCTTCACCCTTCCCTGAAAAGAGAATATTTATTATTTTTCACATATTGCTTATCAACTGAATGCAGAAAGTTATCAACAAAAA